>NC_090847.1:2487500-2787500 GCF_024217435.2 Syngnathus scovelli | reverse complement strand
GTTATTAAAAAGAATACATTAGTACACTCAAAAAATCGTTGGTATTAATTAAAATACATGCATTTAATTGTATTTAATCTATAGATTTTTTTTAATTGGTATGGCTCTCACGGGAAGTTATTTTTTTTTAAAATGGGCATTTATGGCTCTGTCCGCCAAAAAGGTTCGCGACCCCTGGCCTAGGTAAAAGGAAATACACTCTGGACAGAAACTAACATTCCAAAAGTATGGTTCATATCTTCAAATTAAAATTCCATCCATCCATCATTTAAACTGCTTATCCTCATGATGGTCACAAGTGTGATGGAGCCTATCCCAGCTAACTTCGGGCAGTTGGCAGAGGACACCCTGAACTGGTGGCCGGCCAATCACAGGGCACACAGAAACAAATAACAATTAACACTCACACCTATGGGCAATATGGAGTGGTCAATTGGCTGACCATGCATGCAAGTACCCAGAGGAAGCCTACGGAGGCACGGGGAGAACATGCAAACGCCTACAAGGAAGCTGGAGCCGAAACTAAACCCTGCACCTCTGAACTGTGAGGCGACCTACTAACCAGTGCTCCACTCTGCCGTTTCAAATAAAAATCATGACTGATAATGTTTAATTTTGGTGAAAATTATCAACATGAGCTTAGCAGCACTGCACTGGAGTGTGAACTCTCACACAATAAATCTTACCGTTCTTCTGAAACTGGTTTCTTTCACGCCTGTTCCACGCCGCTGCTAGCTTGACGCCTAGACAGCCAAGGTGCCGCGAGCGACCGGCCGGTCTGTCTTTCTGTGTTTGTTTTTGCTTACGAGTAACAAATCAAGAATCCTATGATTGGTTTACTGCCCTGATTGATGTAAAACGCAATGTCCTCTGATTGGTCCATCGGGTCTACATATTACGTCTACACCTGTGGCGGCCGTCAGACAACATTAACAGATTTTGGTGATTGGTCCACATAAAAGGCGCTCCTTCGGTTACTAAGAAAATTAAAGGCTTATAAGAAAATACAATAACTAGCCCTGTGATTGGCTGGCAACCGGTTCAGGGTGTCCCCCGCCTACTGCCCGATGATAGCTGGGATAGGCTCCAGCACGCCCGCGACCCCCGTGGGGACAAGCGGTACAGGTAATGAATGGATGAATCCGGTAACTAAGATGTGAGTGAGAAAAAACAATACACTAACAAAAAAAAACTCAGCTGCAAGGATAGCCGCAAACAAAAAAAATGAGAAAACCTTTACTTACATGGACAAAGCAAGTCACTCGTACTCGATAGTGGCAACAGGTAAAACACACGGGCAATGGAAAGGAGAAACGACTGACGACTTGTTCCTTTCACTCCAGAGCTTATGAACCAAACTAACAATGATAGTGACAACCAGGTGCGTGCTGGAGACTCCACCCAACCACATCAAAACATAAAAGGGTCCCATTCTTGCGCAGCTTGCTGAAGTTCATCAGCCATTTTCACCATTGTTGCCAAGCGATCAAGCGTTAGTCCTTCCTCCTCATTTTCAATCGACACTTTTGATTGTTTTGTTTATTTCAGCTAATGCAGTGGTTCTTAACCTGGGTTTGATCGAACCCTAGGGGTTCGGTGAGTCGGCTTCAGGGGTTCGGCAGAGCTGCTCCACTCTGCTCAGCTTTTTTAGAACCACAAAGGAGGCAGTACCAAAAAAAAAAAAAAAAAAACAAGTAGGGTAGAGTATATTTGTCTGTAGAAACGGTGCCAAATGTCAAGTAGAGTGTAGTAGAGCCAGGTAGATTGGTCGGTGGAAACGGGGTTTAAGTAGTAGCAGTACATTGCAGCACCCTTACAATAAACATCCAGTTGCATGTGTATTTTTTATTCAAAGGATTTTGACCATATTGTGATGTACTAAACTTTGAATGTATTTGTCTGTATGTACGCTTTGCATGTTATTCAGTTATTACAGTAATTACAAAACCTAGGTTAGACCTCTGTCATGCATGTATCTATATTGCAGTGACGTGCGGTGAGGTTCATGACTGGGGAGGCACTGATGTCACCCCTCCCCCCCGGTAAAATTTGTCCAACACCTAACCATGTCACAAAAAAGGTTGGGAAATGCTGCTCTAGAGTGGCTTATTCCTTATTTAATTTGAACTATTTTAATTAAAATCTCATATCAGCAGTCTTCACACAAAAACACTCAATAAAGCACATGGAATCAAAACCTTGTTTTCGATCGTGCGTACCACTCCGTTTGAAAATACATGCTCCGAAGTTCCGTTGTGCGAATCAAACCTTTTAACACCGGAGTTGGTCGTCGTTTACTGATGACCTCCTGCTTCGATCGAAAATCCATAGTTGAAAATCGTTTCGATATGTAATCCTCCATTGTAAAACGAAATGTAAAAACGGGAAGAAATAAATGGACGACTGCTCCTCAGTTGTTCATTGTAAATTTGAACAGGAAATCACTTATTCTACAGTTGGGCGCATGAAGCATCCCGGGATCACTAGCACCCCCTGCCATCAGGCTGGAGAACCTTTTTTTCGTCGCCTTCGTATGGTCTCTTTTCAAAGACGTTTTATTCATCTAAAGAAACGCGACGTTACAGACAGATGACAAAAAACACTAGATATTCAATACATCAGCTTAACCATGGAAATTAGTTAATATAGCCACAGTGTTTGAACACTTAAACAGTGACATAGAGACAGACAGCAGTTCAGTCTAACTGCATAGCCTGTCAGCATAGGCAGCCGTATGATTATGCAATCCTCAGAAGAGGCAAAGCAGGAAGTTGGCATCCCCCCCCCCTATAAAGAAATCCTTTACCTAAATAAATGGCACCATTTGATAGAAACAAAAGCTTCTGTTTAGGCCGTGCGGCATATATAAGAGCACAAACAGACTGCAATCAATTACAAATGTCTATTCAAGTATCAGCAACTACAAAAATGAACTTGACTTCAGACTAAATATTCATCACAGAATCCCATTAATTAAATAAAAATTCCATTTATAAGTGCTTTTACCAAACAATTGCGACAAAAACTACAAAAAGACAGGTTACAGGGTTTTTCAAATGTGCTTAGCTAGTGAATGTTTTTTTTTTAACCCTTTCCAGCAGGTGGCGCCACAGGCCACCTGCTGGAAAGCGTTTGCAGACGCCGATGACCGGCCTTGGAGATGCATACTTCATGACCTGTAGCTTTAAGCAATAAATGGTCCCGTTTAGAGTGTGCAAAATGTCCAATTAGATCGAAAAGGGTTGTAAATATCATTCTTTTATCGAGCTAAAACCATATGAAGCCAAATGAAAATGTGGCTCGTGAAAGTGCTGACTAGATAGAAACTCTGGGAAACCACTAAATGCTACTTTGCACTTCACCTATTGTGGCCTCGGTTCATCGTGGGTTTTTACAAAAAAACAAAATCTTGCAGATATATTTGGTGCATTGCAGCTTTTTGCAGCGTCACTTGAAGCGCAGGGCTTTTTGATCCGTGTCCTCGCAGTTGATTGGCTTAGCAGTTCTAACCACACTATGTCAGCCTCCCCGCACTGTATCTACTCTTCCACCCCGTTTACGTCAATATATCGGCAGCACCTCAGACTTGCGCTTCATACGGTAGTTTTCTGTGTCCTTGAAGCTGATTGGCTTAGCAGTTCCAACGACAATTTATCTCAGCCTCCCATACTGTATAAACGCTTCCGCTCCGTTCGCGTCAACATATCGGCATCACCTCAGACTTGCGCTTCATTACGGAAGTTCTTTTTTTACTTAGTAATTTTTAGTGAAGCCCTACTACAATGCCAGGAAAATGCCTTGCACCTTCTACGTCTTCTGGAGACTGCAAGTGTAAGAGGAAGATACTTATAATAGCAGAGTCGGTGAAACTTCTCGACATGCTTAAGGAAGGGAAAATTTATGCAGAAGTAGGCTGCCATTATGGCATTAATAAGTCAACTGTGCATTATATTAAGAAGGACAAGAAGAATACGTTCAACTGCAAATATGACTTGGAGCAAGTCCGCGCAATAAGGGCATAGTACGAATGGAGTCGGCACTAGCCCTTTGGGTAAATTCCTGCGGGAAGAAGAACACTCCTTTGGATATGAACTTCATCCGTGAAAAGGCCAGGCAAATGTACAGCCAACTTGCCGATGATGATACTAACCCTGACGACCCTCAACTTTAAACTTCACAGGCATCTCCTTCTATTAGTCGACACATTCCTTTCACTGCGAGCAAGGGTTGGTTTGTGAAGTTCACGAAGAG
Organism: Syngnathus scovelli; assembly: GCF_024217435.2. NCBI lineage: Eukaryota > Metazoa > Chordata > Actinopteri > Syngnathiformes > Syngnathidae > Syngnathus > Syngnathus scovelli. The sequence continues at coordinate 2,783,249 of NC_090847.1, read as the reverse complement.
ATTCAAATTCAAGAGTGTTCGGTTTCATAGAGAAACAAAGCAGACAAAGATGCCGTAGAGTTGTATAAAAATTTGATTTAAGTCCACCATTGAAGAAAGGGGCTATTTGCCTGAACAGGTGTTCAACATGGACGAGAATGGACTTTTTTGGAATAGGATGCCATTAAGAATGTTCATCATGAAGGAAGAGGCTAAAGCACCTGGATTTTAGGCCTCCAAGGATCGCTTCACACTCCTAAGGTGTGGTGATGCTGCTGGCCATATAATACAGCCAGCGCTAATTTATAAATCAAAGGTCCCAAGAGCCCTCAAGAACAAAAACATGAATGTTCTCCCAGAGTATTGGATGCACAATCCGAAAGCTTGGATAAGCAAGTCATTGTAAAATATTGGTTCCACAGGTGCTTCATGCCCCAAGGTCAGGGTTTACCTTGCTGAAAAGGGGCTACATTTCAATGTGCTACGACTGATGGACAATGCTGGAGGCCACACACAAGACCTGAGTGCCGAAGGTGTGCGCATTGAATTCTTTCCCCCAAGAATCACATCCCTCATCAAACCAATTGACCAAGGCATTATTCATGCTTTTAAGGCACTGTGCACCAATCACACCATGCAAGACCTGGTTGAAACCATAAACACTGAAATTAACTTTTCAGTTTTCATATAGCAACGTGTCTCCAGCGAATCGAGAAGGTGCTGAGTGACATGAAGACGGAGACTTTCAAAGCCGCCTGGAAGAAATTGTGGCCAGAAGTGGTCCATGACTACAAAGGATCTACCTTTGAGGAAATTCCGCCATCAGTAATGTAGTAAAGCTGGGAAGGCAAGTCAAAGCAGAAGGCTTTTCTGATATAAATGAGGATGATTTTGCAGGCTCTTCGATTGTCACAGAGAACCGCAAACAAATGAAGATCTGGCTGCAGTGACAAGATCAGTGAGTGAGAACGAAGCAGAAGGCAAAGAAGATGATCCAGAAGAAGTCGGTCTAACACTTGAATCCCTGGCAACCATAGCGCAAGCTGCAAAAGATCTTCAGAGGATGATGGAAGAATGGGACCCAGAGATGATTTGTGCATTGCAATTCAAAAATGCAGTCGACGGAGCCCTGCACGCATATAAATGCATCTTAACCCAGAAAAAAAAAGCAATACCAGCAGCTGCCTTTCACTATTTTTCTGACACGACTACCAGAAAAAAAAAAAAAAAAGGGCAGAGTCTGTTGCAATTGAGATTCCGGAGAGGAGTACACAGTTATGGAACCACCTGACGAATATGGCATCTGACCTTATGTTAGTAAATAGCAATGTTTCTGAAAATGTTTACAAAAATGTTTAAATAGTTAGTTAGTGAATAGGAATGTTTCTGAAAGTCAATTTGAGTTTAAAAATGTTATTAAACTGTTTAAAAATGCACAAGTGTTTCAAAAACAATAAGGTGTTTAATAATACAATAAACAATACAATAAACATTCATAAAAGTCTGCTGTGGATATTGTAACAATATACCGTATTTTTCGGACTATAAGTCGCATTTTTTTTCATAAATTGGGTGGGGGGCGACTTATACTGAGGAGCGACTTATATGTGAATTTTTTCACAAATTTTCAAAATAAAAAAAAAGTGAAACTGTGATAAACGAACCGCAATGTAGCAAGGGATTACTGTAATTTGTAATTTCGGCATCATTAGCGGCTTTGTTTGTAAGTGACACGGAGGATGAAGAGTTTGAAGGATTTAATGATTTGGAGTGACACAGAAGGTTTGAAAAACTATTATGGCTTTTACGCACGCCTGGTCCTACTCTACGGAGCTCTCTTTTACCTCCGTGGATGGAAGTCGGGGGCCGGCGCTCGGCCAGGTGGCTGTCCGGGGACGGTGGATGGGGCTCAGACATGGCTTTTACGCACGCCTGGTCCTACTCTACGGAGCTCTCTTTCACCTCCGTAGATGGAAGTCGGGGGCCAGCGCTCGGCCGGGTGGCTGTCGGAGAACGGTGGATGGAAGTCGACGCCGGTGCTTGGGGCCGTGTGGCGGTGAACTATTTGTTATAGTTATTTGATATATTTTATTTCATATAGTAACTTGTATATGATTTTATTGTTACAGTTCAATAGTTGTTGGCTCGTTGAACTCTTGTTTTGTTAAATAAAGAGCAGTTTACCAAACCCACGTCTTTCCTTGCTCTTCGTTAATGCTATAATATAGTTATATACTAGATCTGTGGAATAACGACGAGGCTGACGTCACGGCGCACGTGCGGCGTTGTTGACAAAGGACGATGATCGATGGATTTAATGATTTGTAGTGACACAGATGGTTTGATAATATTATTGCTTATATAATAGTTATGTGATATAAGTCAAAGTCAAAGTCTGCTTTATTGTCAATTTCTTCACATGCCAAGACACACAAAGAGATCGAAATTATGTTCCCACTATCCCACGGTGACAAGACATAGGTCACAATGTACATACAAGTAAACAACACAAGAAAATAAAACAAGAAGGCACAAACAATGAATAAATAAGAGTGATGAATAAATAATAAATAAACAAATAACACAACAAATAAGTACAGGACGCTACGCAGAAGGGGGAAGAGAGTTCAGGATCCTAACAGCCTGGAGAATGAAGCTGTTGGTGAGTCTGGCGGAGCGGGAGCGCAGGCTCCTGTACCTCTTCCCAGAGGGCAGAAGATCAAACAAAGAGTGAGCGGGGTGACTCACATCACTCACAATCTTGGTCGCCATGCGGGCGAGATGGGAGGTGTAAATGCCCTTCAGGGAGGGGAGTGAAGCACCAATAATCTTACCAGCCGTGTTCACTATGCGCTGCAGGGCCTTCATGTATGCAGTGCAGCTACCACCCTATACAGCGATACAACTGGAGAGGATGCTCTCAATGGTGACACGGTAGAATGTAGTCATGATGGCCGGAGGAGCACTTGCTCGCCTGAGTTTTTGCAGGAAGTACAGGCGGCGCTGAGCTTTCTTTGCCAGTGACGCGGTGTTGGCGGACCAGGAGAGGTCCTCACTGATGTGCACCCCCAGGAATCTGGTGCTGCTCACCCTCTACACCACAGCACCGTCGATGGTCAGCGGCAGGTGTTGTGTGTGACCCTTCCGGAAGTCAACAACAATTTCCTTGGTCTTGTTGAAGTTCAGCAGGAGGTTGCTGTCCCTGCACCACGCGGTCAGAAGGTCAACCTCCAACCTGTACTGAGTCTCGTCACCCTTGGTGATGAGACCCGCCAGAGTCGTGTCATCAGCAAACTTCACTATGCGGTTGTCGCTGTAGGACGCAGTGCAGTCATGCGTCAGCAGGGTGAAGAGCAGTGGACTGAGCACACAGCCTTAGGGGGCTCCCGTGCTCAGCGTGATGCTGGCGGAGGGTTTTGTCGCCAACACGTACCACCTGAAGTCTCTAACAGAGGAAGTCCAGTAGCCAGTTGCAGAGGTAGGTACTGAGGCCCAGCTCGTCGAGTTTACAGATGAGTCTTTGTGGCACAATGGTGTTGTAGGCAGAAATGAAGTCCACAAACAGCAATCTCACATACGAGTCCCTGCTCTCCAGGTGGGAGAGGGCCGAGTGGAGGACAGAGCAGATGGCATCCTCAGAGGACCATTTGGCTCGGTACGCAAACTGGAAGGGGTCTATGGTGGGGGGGAGAATGGATCTGATGTGCTCCATGACAAGCCGCTCAAAGCACTTCATGATGATGGGCATCAGTGCCAAGGGGCGGTAGTCATTGAAACAGGACGGAGCAGGATTCTTTGGCACAGGTACGATGGTGGCAGCCTTGAAACACAAAGGGACGATGGCCTGCTGCAGGGAAATGTTTAAGGTGTCCGTGAAGACACCCGTCAGCTCCCCAGCACAGTCCTTCAGCGCTCGACCTGGGATCTGGTCAGGGCCTGCTGCCTTACGGGTGTTGATAGCGGCAAGTGCCCTTCTCATGCTGTCGGCAGAGAGGCACAGGGGCTGCTCGTTTGGAGGGGGAGTGGTCTTCAGCGGGCAAGTGCTGTTCTGGGCGTCGAAGCGAGCAAAGAAGCGGTTAAGATCGTTGAGCAGACGGACATTGCCCTCACAGCTCTGCGACGGGGGCTTGTAGTCCGTGATGGTCTGAATGCCCTGCCAAAGACTCCGTGCGTCCCTGCTGTCCTTGAAGTGGGCGGTAATCTTGCAAGAGAATGCCCTTTTTGCTTCCTTGATGCCCCAGGACAGGTCGGCCCTCGCTGCCCTCAAGCCAGCCTCATCCCCCGCTCTGAAGGCTTTGTCCCTGGCCCTCAGCAGCCTGAGGACAGCCCCCGTCAGCCATGGCTTCCAGTTAGCCCGAGTGACGATGGATTTCGAGTGAGTCACATCATCAATGCACTTAGTGATGTAAGAGGAAACAGAGTCAGTATACTCCTCTATGTCTGTCCGATCGTTGCAAGTGGCCGCGCGCTTAAACATGTCCCAGTCAGTAGTGCCAAAGCAGTCTCGAAGCGCATCAGAGGCACCTTCAGGCCACAGCCGAACCCGCTTGTGAACCGGCCTGGACGCCTTCACCCTTTGTCTGTATGCGGGCAAAAGCATAACAGTGAGATGGTCATAAAGTCCAAGATGGGGGAGGGGGGCAGCCTTGAAAGCTCCTTTTTGTGTAGAGTAGACCAGGTCCAGGAAGCTGTCACCACGTGTTGGAAAATTAACATGCTGGTGAAGCCTCGGAAGAACAAACTTTAGGTCAGCATGATTAAAGTCCCCAGCGAAGATGGTGAAACCGTCAGGGTGCGCCGTCTGTTGTTCACTGACAGCCTGGTACAGTTCACTAAGAGCCGCGATCCTGTCGCCCTCGATGTTGGAAGGCGGGATGTATACCGCGACTAGCAGAATCGCAGTAAATTCCCTCGGCAGGTAAAAAGGACGGCACTTAATGATCACAAACTCCGCCAGTGGCGAGCAGTGCCCGCATAGCACTACGGAGTCCCAGCACCATTCGTCATGGATGTAGACGCATATTCCACCTCCTTGCGACTTTCCCCCTCTCACAATGGCACGGTCCGCCCGATAGCACGCTAGCCGCTCCAGATGCACAGAGCACACAGCAGTTACGCACTGTCCGGTTCGTAGATCTCAGCAGGCGAATGTAATCCATCTTGTTGTCCAGCGAACAAACATTCGCCAGAAGAATGGAAGGCACAGCTGGGCGAGCTGGGTTGGCCGCCAGCCTGGCCCGGACGCCTCCACGTTTGCCCCTCTTCTGCCTCCTCGCACACCGCTTCCGACGCTTTCCAACCAGGGGAGGAATAGCAGGAGAGGAATAGCAGGCGAGTCCTGCGACGCTCCAGGACGGAGCAGTCCGAGCGCCTTTAATGTCTCTGCATCAAAGTCCAGAACGCCACAAAACTCACTTTCGCCGATGTCGAGCAGAACCTGCCTGCTGTACTTGTAGCACGACTTAGTACGACGAGACGAACACATAAAACTGTCGGACAAACACTCATTAAACGAACAAAACACCGTACGGGCGGGACAGAGAGAGGTCGCTGCGTGTGCACACGCCGCCATCTTGATATATAATTTATATATCGTTATATGGGCCTGTGAAATATTTTGAAGTGCAACCGCTGTCAGCGGCGCACACCCGGCCGGCATTGTTGAGATAAAGGACGATCGATGGATTTAATGAATTGGAGTGACACAGACGGTTTTATAAACGTGTTATTCATGTAATAGTTATTTGAATAACTCAGAATGTTACGTCAGGCCCGTTCTCAGCTCTTCGTTTGTGTGTATGTCAGGTTAGCATACCTATAGTTTAGGCTGTTGTTGCTCGTTCATGTCTGTTCTTGGCGTTGGATTTTGTCGAATACATTTCCCCCAAAATGCAATTTATACTCCGGAGCAACATACATATATGTTTTTTTTTTCACGTTATTGTACATTTTATGGCTAATGCAACCTATATTCCGGAGCGACTTTTAGTCGGAAAAATACGGTATTTACTATTATTTGTTTTCTTTATTTTCTTATTTATTTAAATGAATAAGAATGTTTCTGAAAGTCAGTTTGACTGTAAAATGTTTGCAAAATGTTTAAAAAACATAAAGTGTTTAAAAATACAATAAATGTTCAGAACAGTCTTGTGTGGATATTGTAACAATATATTTTCTCTACATCGCGTGTTTTCACCTATCGCAGGTGGTCTTGGAACCAATTATCCGTGATAAATGAGGGATCACAGTACCCTCAGTGGCTGGTGAGCAAAAAAGTTAATGTCAAGCCTGCTTATCTCAACCAGTATTCAAATGCAAATATGTTTAGTCCACAGCAAAGATAAAAGAATGGCCTCACTTTTGGAGTGGATTGTACAAGTAAAAACCAGAAATCTCTTCCCTGTATTCATCTTTTGATCCATCCATCCATTTTCTGTACTGCTTTGTCTCCACGGGGGTTGCGGGCGTGCTGGAGCCTATCCCAGCGATCATTGGGCAGTGGGCGGGGGACAGCCTGAACCGGTTGCCAGCCAATCGCAGGGCACACAGAGACGAACAACCATCCGCACTCGCACTAACACCTAGGGGCAATTTGGAGTGCTCAATCGGCCTACCAAGCATGTTTTTGGGATGTGGGAGGAAACCGGAGTGCCCGGAGAAAACCCACACGGGCACGGGGAGAACATGCAAACGCCACACACGCCGCCTCATCTTTTGATGTAATCTCCAAATAGTTTTAGTCTACACCAAAGATAAATAATTTGGTCTGACTTTAGAATTTTAGTGTATGTGCACACACAAATATGTATGTATATGTGTGTGGGGGTGGGGGGCACTTCATTTAATTTGCTCAAGTCTGTTGAGATTTCTAATCATTCGTGATTTGTTTTAGGTCTTGGTGGATTTCATTTTCCTGCCCCCACTCTTCCACTGGCCAGGAATTTTGACTCGCTTTTCACCCAATTTAATAAGTTTGCTTTCAGCTCACTGGAGAATAATGACATGTCTACAAATATTCTTGCTGAGCTTCACAAATTTTATCAGGCAAGTCTATTTAAAGAAGTGAGTGTTTACTATTTTCTCCATTTAATTTGTAATGTATTTTGTGATGTGCTTGTTTCAGTATGGAGATGCAATCATGTCTGCTAAAGAAAATGGAAAAAAAGGATTTTTATACCTGCCGTCTTCCGGTATTTCTGTTGACTGTGTTGACCAGAGTCCTGTTGGTAGGTAACACTATACATACTCTGGCTACTAATACTTGGTTTAGTTCAAATAGTAGTGCTCGCTGTTGTATGACAAATGTTCGTATTTAAAGTGCCCTAAAAATAGACTAAAGCGGCAATGTTGGCATGGTTTGGGTCCATTCATTTGAAATGTAAACACTACACGGATCAGCTGTACTAAGTTCATCTTGTTTTTCCTTTTTAATCACTTCACTGGTTCTTTTATATCAAACAAATTATTTTAGATGCATTACCTAAAATACACCTAAAATAATTTGTTTGATATAAAAGAACCAGTGAAGTGACTACACGGATCAGTGTGCACCCACTTCAAAAAGCTAGCTTTTTGGAGTTGAATCCATATTGCAATGATGATAGAAACAGATTTAAGAAATTGTATGTTAATACTCACCTCTGTTAAAATCTTTTATACCGTATTTTCACGATGATAAGGCGCACATAAACACCTTTAATTTTCTCAAAAAACAAAGGTGCACCATTTAAGAAGGGCGCCTTTTGTGTGGACCAAATGTAAAAATCTGTAAAGTTCGTTTTGTGTGGCTTCCGTAATATACAGGCGTAGACGTAGATCGGGACAAAAAAAAAACAATCAGAGGACTAGACGTAACACAGAGTACGTACCTTCGCCGCCATTGTTTTGTGTGGCTTCCGCCACGTAGATCAGGACAAAAAAAACAATCACATGACTAGACGTGTCACGTAAAGGAGTACGTACCTTCGCCACCATTGTTTTGTGTGGCTTCTGCCACACAGAGACGTAATACAGGCACCCGATGAACCAATCAGAGGACAATACGTTTTACGTTGATCGGGGTTGGTAAACCAATCAGACGACTGGATGTAACACGTAGAGGAGTACGTACGTCCGCCATCATTGGTAAATAAATACTATTGTTTGAGCAAAGTACTTGCCTCCGCCACCATTGATGAATAAATACTACCGTTTGTGCAAATCTGCATAGTTGTTTAGTCTGGCTTCCGCCACACAGACATAACAAACAAGCGTAATATGTAGACCCGATGAACCAATCAGAGGACATTACATTTTACGTAGAAAGGGGCAGTAAACCAATCAGAAGACTTCATGTAAGACGTAGAGTATGTACCTCCGCCGCCATTGATAAATAAATACGATCGTTTGTGCATAGAAAACAACATTATGACCCTCTAAAATGGCATAGACAAAGAGGCATGCTTACGACGCACAATTCAAGCTTCCTGGAAAGCCGGGATCATTGCCGAAGAGCAACGTGACAACGACGAGACAATGACAAGGGAAATTGGAATGTCAGAAGGCGAACTTGCCCAAATGTTTAATTTGGATACAGAGATGAGGACTTGAACAAATTTGCGTATGAATATCGATCGACAATAATGTGAGTACAGTAGAGTACATGGTTAAACAGTAGAATAAAGTACAACCAAACTCACTTTCTTGCTCCCGTGATGTTTTTTTTGTGTACTGTAAATAATGGCATGCAGGCGCCCTATGATGAAGTGCACCCTATGTGTGTGTTAGATACAGTAATGGCACACATAACTGAGACTGCGCCTTTTAGTACAGTGTTTTTAGTACAGTTTTTTGCTTGACTTTGCTCTCCTTGCCTTACATTGGGGTCATTTTTACATTGCCGAATAAATGAATTAGTCAGAAAAATACTCACTGTATGTTTTTGCAGCAAAACACACCTCTAGATTACAGTAATTACAGTCCCCGACAGAAGTTCTGTAGTTCCACTTGTAGAAAAAAAAGCTTGTAAATGTTCGACAATGAAGTATACAATTTATTGATGAAGTTATCAGGAACAGCAAAGAATGTCTTGCATGCCTCCTAGAGTTCATCTAGAATTTTTTTGTTTTGTCTTCCAAGCTTCCCATTTCATTCTCCCCCAAACATGCTCAATTATGTTCATGTCTGGTGACTGGGCTGGCCAGTCCTTGAGCACCTCGATCTTCTTTGCCTTGAGGAACTTTGATGTAGAGATGGATGTATGAGATAGAGCACCAACCTGCTGCAAAATTTGACCCCGTTTATGATTGAGAATGTAAGAGGTAACTAATACTTCTAGATATTTTAGGCTATTGATATTGCCTTCCGGGCGGCTCGGTGGCGCACTGGGTAGCACGTCCGCCTCACAGTTAGGAGGGTGCGGGTTCGATTCCACCTCCGGCCCTCCCTGTGTGGAGTTTGCATGTTCTCCCCGGGCCCGCGTGGGTTTTCTCCGGGCACTCCGGTTTCCTCCCACATTCCAAAAACATGCTTGGTAGGCCGATTGAAGACTCCAAATTGTCCCTAGGTGTGAGTGTGAGTGCGATTGGTTGTCTGTCTCTGTGTGCCCTGCGATTGGCTGGCAACCAGTTCAGGGTGTCCCCCGCCTACTGCCCGATGACGGCTGGGATAGGCTCCAGCACGCCCGCGACCCCCGTGGGGACTAAGCGGTTCAGAAAATGGATGGATGGATGGATATTGCCTTCCACCTTGCAAATGTTTCCCACACACCCATACTGAATGTAACCCCAGACACTAGTCTTTCCACCACCAAACCTAACTGTTTTCTGGGTGAATCTTGGATCCATACGGGCTCCAGTAGGTCTCATGCAGTATTTGCGGCAGCTGTGGTGTAATTCAACTGAAGACTCATCTGAGAAATCCACGTTTCTGCCACTTTTCCAGTGTCCATCCGTTTAGCAGGCTGTGGGCCTTGGCAAATTCTACACGTTTTTTTAATTGCCTTTTGTTTAGTGCTGGTTTCTGGGGACTGATTCAACCATGGAGGCCATTTCGAGACAGACTCTTACAGACTTCTAGTTAACACGGACTTGAGGTGACCAGGCTTGGTGGAGCTCTGCAGTGGAAAAGGGGGTGCCTTTGGATTTTCTAACTGACAAACATTCCTCTTGAGCAGTTGTCTTGTTGTCAAGTTGCACTTCAAGTGAAAGTCTGGGGCACCGGGGTTCTTTTTATACATACCTACTAATTAACCGATCGATTAGTGATAAAATGTGGGGCTGTAAACTAGGATTGGGTGCATTGTATGACAATATGACAAAACCTTTGTTTTGCCAAAATCTGAGCGTTTTTGTTAAATAAATAAATCTTTCTGCAGTGAAGCAAATTTATTATCATAAGTTCCACCAATACTTTCATACGTATTGATACGTTAAATAAATTATCAATCTTTCCGCAGTGAAGCACATTTATTTTCATACATTACACCACATTAAGGAGGGTTTCAGCTTTCATATGAGTCATTTCTAAAACCAATGGATGAATTTAAAGTCAGGTTATAAGCTTTTGTTTCTACCGTAATTTTCGGACTAAAATTCGCTCCGGAATATAGGTCGCATTAGCCATAAAATGCACAATAACGTGAAAAAAACTCATATATAAGTCGCTCCGGAGTACAAGTCACATTTTGAGGGAAATTTATTCGACAAAATCCAACACCAAGAACAGACATGAACGATCAACAACAGGCTAAACGATAGGTATGCTAACGTGACATAAACACAAACGAAGAGCTGAGAACGGGCCTGACCTAACATTCAGAGTTATTCAAATAGTCAAAAGTCAAAGTCAAAAAGTCAAAGTCAAAGTCAGCTTTATTGTCAATTTCTCCACATGCCAAAGACACACAAAGAAACCGAAATTTCGTTCCCCCCATCCCACGGTGACAAGACATGGCCCACAACAGACAAACAAGTAAACAAGTATAACAACAGCGTGCTGAATAAATAATGAATAAATAACACAATAAATACATAAATAAATAATAAATAAGAGGAGCAAAAAGGAGCAAGTGCGCGTACAGCAGACATTCCAGAAAATAGCGCAACAGTGCCGCACGCTACGCAGAAGGTAGCGAGTTCAGGGTCCTAACAGCCTGGTGAAAGAAGCTGTTGGCGAGTCTGGTGGTGCGGGAGCGCAGGCTCCTGTACCTCTTCCCAGAGGGCAGAAGGTCAAACAAAGAGTGAGCCGGGTGACTCACATCTCTCGCAATCGAGGTTGCCTTGCGGGCGAGATGGGAAGTGTAAATGTCCTTCAGGGAGGGGAGAGAAGCACCAATAATCTTACCAGCTGTATTTACTATGCGCTGCAGGGCCTTCAAGTTCTGTTCAGTGCAGTTACCACCCTAGACAGCGATGCAACTGGTGAGGACGCTCTCAACGGTGCCACGGTAGAATGTAGACAGGACTGCCTGAGGAGCACATGCACGCCTGAGCTTCCGCAGGAAGTACAGGCGGCGCTGAGCTTTCTTTGCCAGTGACGAGGTGTTTGCGGACCAGGAGAGGTCCTCACTGATGTGCACCCCCAGGAACTTGGTGCAGCTCACCCTCTCCACCACAGCACCATCGATGATCAGCGGCAGGTGTTTTGTGTGACCCTTCTGGAAGTCAACAACGATTTCCTTAGTCTCGTTGACGTTCATCAGGAGGTTGTTGTCCCTGCACCACGTGGTCAGAAGGTCAACTTCCGACCTGTACCGAGTCTCGTCGCCCTTCGTGATGAGACCCACCAGAGTCGTGTCGTCAGCAAACTTCACTATGCGGTTGTCGCTGTAGGTCGCAGTGCAATCATGCGTCAGCAGGGTGAAGAGCAATGGACTGAGCACGCAGCCCTGGGGGGCCCCCGTGCTCAGCGTGATGCTGGCGGAGATTTTGTCGCCAACACGCACCACCTAAGGCCTCTGACAGAGGAAGTCCAGTAGCCAGTTGCAGAGGGAGGTACTGAGGCCCAGCTCGTCGAGTTTGCAGATGAGTCGCTGCGGCACAATGGTGTTGAAGGCTATAACTATTACATAAATACGTACATCCATAGGTTCAACTTGGAACTGTATGATGCATTTGTATGATGCAATTAATCACCCAGAAATTCCGCTGGCTTCTCTGGGCCCAAGCTTAAATAATCTGGACTAATGCAAAGTGGCAAAGTGTTCTGACAAGACCACATTTAAAAATGTTTTTGGAAATTATGAATGTCATGTCCTCTGGACCAAAATGAAAAAGAACCGTCCATTCTATTATGGACACAAAGTTCAAAAGTCAGCATCTGTGATGTTAGTGCCATTGGCATGGGTGATTTACATTTTTTACAATTTTTTTGATACCTATCGCATGCCCCGGAAAATTATGTCTATGAAAGACGTGCTTTTTGTTCCTACATGCAAACATTTGGTGAGTCCTTTGTGTTTTTTGACCGACTTGAAGACCAAAGCACAGACATGCCACTTTAGAGAACTTAAGGGCTCGATGATATGTGATAAAATTGTGTTAGGCATATGTGATAAGCGCGTGAGCGAAAAAAAGCTAAGCGACAGTGACCTCACTTTGGACGGTACTGTGAAACTCTGTCACGTGAGTGAATTTTCCGTCGTGCACGCAAAAACATTTGGACAAATGAACGCAGCTGAAACTGGCACCAGTGCAGTAGCAATGGTTGCGAATGGACTGGGACTAGAGAACTTGTTGGTGGACGCAGTGAACAAAAAGGACACGGGAGGGCGTGCGGAGTCAAGGAATATGCTGCCACATGACTGCAGATGGTGCGGTAACAGACATGCAGCCCGGCAGTGTCCAACATATGAAAAAATGTAAAGGCAGGAACAACTTTGCTAAGATGTGCCTCTAGAAAGAAAAATATTAAAGTAAACTGAGAGTCCATTCTGTTGACACGGAAGAGGAGCTGTTTATTGGAGCAGTGCAATGTGAATCAAAACAAGCTGTGGATGTAAAGAATGTGCATGCAGTGGAACTACAGAATGAAGTTTGGATTGCTTATTAGGCAAACCTAATAAACTGGAGTGATGTACAGAATGTCTTGCTATTGAGCAAAATGGTGTCCTTGAAGGCATATAATTCCTCCTCTGGATAATGAATGGGAGAAGGTCATGTGGTCTGATGAGACAAAAATAGAACTTTTTGGTTTAAACTCCACGTGTCGTGTTTGGAGGAAGAAGAATGATGAGTACAACCCCAAGAACACCATCCCAACTGTGAAGCATGGCGGTGGAAACATCATTCTTTGGGGATGCTTTTCTGCAAAGGGAACAGGACGACTGCACCGTATTCAGGCAAGGACGGATGGGGCCATGTATCTTGAGATCTTGGCCAACAACCTCCTTCCCTCAGTAAGAGCATTGAAGATGGGTCGCGGCTGGGTCTTCCAGCATGACAACGACCCAAAACACACAGCCAGGGCAACCAAGGAGTGGAAACATCTCAAGGTCCTGAAGTGGCCTAGCCAGTCTCCAGACCTGAATCCAATAGAGAATCTTTGGAGGGAGCTGAAAGCCCGTGTGGCCCAGCGACAGCCCCAAAATCTGAAGGCTCTGGAGGAGATCTGTCATGAGTAGTGGGCCAAAATCCCTGCTGCAGTGTTTGCAAACCTGGTGAAGAACTACAGGAAACGTCTGATCTGAAGCAAAGGTTTCTGCACCAAATATTAAGTTCTGTTTTTCTGATGTATGAATTTTTATTTCATGCAATAAAATGGAAATTGATTATTTAAAAATCATACAATGTGATTTTCAGGATTTTTGATTTAGATTCCATCACTCATAGTTAAATAGTAACTATGATCGGAATTACAGACTTCTACATGCTTTGCAAGTGGGAAAACCTGAAACATCAGTGTATCAAATACTTGTTAGAGTGGTGCTCACTCTAACTTATTTTGCAAGAACCACACCGGAGACAGTAGGCCTTTTGAACACTTGCAAGTGGAGAAATCGTTCGTCACTGTGCATACAGCGATGTTCGAACGGAGTCTGACTTTGGATTCTTGCAAGAGCATATTTATTGAGAGAGGGTAGGGGTGAGAGTGGACTGGTTTGGTGAACCCCTGGCCTCTGGTCAAATCTGAGCAGGGGGTGTTTTACAATGTTGTGTAAACAGAACAACTTTGATTGCTTCATCTGCAGTTGGTCAATCAGTTCAAAGGATCTTAGCACTTTGTTCTACTAATCTGTTAAGACAGGACAAGTTTGGTTAATTATTACAGGTTACATTCTAACATAATCATAGGATCAAACTTATCTATCAACCCTAACATATCCCTCCTGTTTATCATATGATTATATCACCCCGATTAACAAACATAAGCAAGAAAATATAATTAAGATAGAAAAATAAAATATGTCCTCTTGGACGGACATAGAGGAGTATACTAACTCTGTTACCTCTTACATCACGAAGTGCATCGATGATGTGACTTGCTCGAAATCCGTCGTCACTCGCGCGAACTGGAAGCCGTGGCTGACGGGGGCTGTCCTCAGACTGTTGAGGGCCAGGGACAAGGCTTTCAGAGCAGGGGATGAGGCTGGCTTGAGGACAGCGAGGGCAGACCTGTCCCGAGGCATCAAAGAAGCGAAGAAGGCGTTCTCGTGCAAGGTCTCCACCCACTTCAAGGACAGCAAGGACGCACGTAGCCTTTGGCGGGGCATTCAGACCATCACGGACTACAAGCCCGCGCCGAGGAGCTGTGAGGGCGACGTCCGTCTGCTGAACGATCTGAACCGCTTCTTTGCTCGCTTCGACGCCCAGAACAGCACTTGCCCGGTGAAGACCACTCCCCCCCCACACGAGCAGCCCCTGCGCCTCTCTGCAGACGGTGTGAGGAGGGCCCTTGCCGCTATTGACACCCGTAAGGCGGCGGGCCCTGACAACATCCCGGGTCGAGCGCTGAAGGACTGCGCTGGGGAGCTGTCGGGTGTCTTCACGGACATCTTTAACGTTTCCCTGCAGCAGGCCATCGTCCCCTCGTGTTTCAAGGCTGCCACCATCGTTCCTGTGCCGAAGAAACCTGCACCGTCCTGCTTCAATGACTACCGCCCTGTGGCACTGACGCCCATCATCATGAAGTGCTTTGAGCGGCTGGTCATGGAGCACATCAAGTCCGTTCTCCCCCCACCATTGACCCTTTCCAGTTTGCGTACCGTGCCAAGCGGTCCTCTGAGGATGCCATCTGCTCTGCCCTCCACTCGGCCCTCACCCACCTGGAGAGAAAGGACTCATATGTGAGGTTGCTGTTTGTGGACTTCAGCTCTGCCTTCAACACCATTGTGCCCCAGCGACTCATCTGCAAACTCGACGAGCTGGGCCTCAGTACCTCCCTCTGCAACTGGCTACTGGACTTCCTCTGTCAGAGGCCTTAGGTGGTGCGTGTTGGCGACAAAATCTCCGCCAGCATCACGCTGAGCACGGGGGCCCCCCAGGGCTGCGTGCTCAGTCCATTGCTCTTCACCCTGCTGACGCATGACTGCACTGCGACCTACAGCGACAACCGCATAGTGAAGTTTGCTAACGACACGACTCTGGTGGGTCTCATCACGAAGGGCGACGAGATTCGGTACAGGTCGGAAGTTGACCTTCTGACCACGTGGTGCAGGGACAACAACCTCCTGCTGAACGTCAATAAGACCAAGGAAATCATTGTTGACTTCCGGAAGGGTCACACAACACACCTGCCGCTGATCATCGACGGTGCTGTGGTGGAGAGGGTGAGCTGCACCAAGTTCCTGGGGGTGCACATCAGCGAGGACATCTCCTGGTCCGCAAACACCTCGTCACTGGCAAAGAAAGCTCAGCGCCGCCTGTACTTCCTGCGGAAGCTCAGGCGTGCATGTGCTCCTCAGGCAGTCCTGTCTACATTCTACCGTGGCACCATTGAGAGCGTCCTCATCAGTTGCATCGCTGTCTGGGGTGGTAACTGCACTGAACAGAACTTGAAGGCCCTGCAGCGCATAGTGAATACGGCTGGTAAGATTATTGGTGCTTCGCTCCCCTCCCTGAAGGACATTTACACCTCCCATCTCGCCCGCAAGGCAACCTCGATTGCCAGAGATGTGAGTCACCCGGCTCACTCTTTGTTTGACCTTCTGCCCTCTGGGAAGAGGTACAGGAGCCTGCGCTCCCGCACCACCAGAATCACCAACAGCTTCTTTCTCCAGGCTGTTAGGGCCCTGAACTCGCTACCCCCTTCTGCGTAGCGTGCGGCACTGTTGCGCTATTTTCGGGAATGTCTGCTGTACTTGCTCCTTTTTTTTCTGCTCCTCTTATTTATTTATTTATTGTTGTGTTATTTAGTCATTATTTATTCAGCACGCTTTTGTTATACTTGTTTACTTGTTTGTCTGTTGTGAGCCATGTCTTGTCAACGTGGGATAGGGGGGAACGAAATTTCGGTTTCTTTGTGTGTCTTTGGCATGTGGAGAAATTGACAATAAAGCTGACTTTGACTTTGACTTTGATAAAAATAAAAACACAAACAGTACATCATTGTATTCATCACTTGCGAGACATTTTCGACGATCAAATCATGAAGTTTCTGTGAAAAACGTTCAGCTAATCAGCATTATCGCAATCTTCTGTCCGCAGCGCATTAAAATAATCACATTCGACATGCCTGAGATGTTATATTCGCATTTCAGCTATGGTAGAAGACAGATCTTGTTACAGCTGACTTCAAACATGAGATAACGGGTCGTAAATGAGCACAACTATAGCAGCACAACAAGCATATGAGTCACAAGTTTAAACAGCAGTTGCCACCAAGCGCCAGAGAATAGCCATGAAAAGCTATTTTCATAATAGGAGGAGATGAACTTGCGTGGAGGAAGGGGGGAGTTTGGAACACACATAGCATCCCTCCTGTGTGTGAGATCTCACAGTGAACTTTACATACTGGTACCAAGTGTTGGTTTCGTATGGGTTTCTGGGGTCCCATGACCAGTCCTCAAAGTTCTCATCATGTGACCATCTTTTTCCTCGGTTGACATTGTCAATCGGTCTATTCAGATGAGCCCATAGACCATAGCACGCTTCAACCACAACGCAGCAGAGGATCCACCTGGCATGTGGAGTCCCCCTTGCTACTAGGTTGGCAGAGACACCGGTATATTCCATTGCCTGTCAGAGTGGGGATCGTTGAATTCTTCACCAACATTGAGACGCCCCGCCCTAAATGATGAGGCCCCTTTGTAGTCAGACTTTCCCTCCACTCCGAAAATGGGGTCCAGCACTCTCTGTAACTTGCGGTGGCTGAGGTGAATCCAGCTGGGCCTTCCAGCAATGTTCAGTGCAGTGGGGGTATAGTCAGCAATCATTTTCCAATTGTTTACAGCAAAAGTTTGAAAAAAAAGTTAACTTGATGGTACAACTCCATATGTATTAGAGAATGTATATGTAGTAAAGTGTTGTATTTGTACTATCTTTCACTATCTGTCCTACTCCCTCCCTCCTTCTGAGGCTTGGCGATGCCCATGCCTTGACACCTTGACAAGCTTTTTGGGAGGATGTGTTCTTTACTACATATGATTCTATCATCATTTAATGTGACGTTCTTTCCAAAACGCGACTCAGTTTCCCCGTTCACAAATCTTCTGCATATGTTACTGGTTCTCCAATTTTTTTCTCTAGTTAATTATTAATCCAAAAACAACTTTTTTTTCTTAGCATTTAAGAAATTAAATGAATTTAAAAGAAATTATTTTCCATAGTAGTCTCCAACAACTTCAACCATTCAAACTGTATTTTTCTTTCATTCAGGCAATCATTCATCCTTGCTCATTTGCATCTCACACACAGTCTCCAAAAAAGAGCCTTTCCATCACATATTGGTCTCAATCTTTTCAATCTCCTCACACAACATTCATATATCATACTCAACTCACATTATTTATTCTAATTTTTTCCTAAAGTTCCAATTTTTTCAATCCACCAATCCCAAAAAAAACCCAACACAAAAAAACTACTGGCAAATTAATCAGAATTTGTCTTTGTTTTTAAATTTAATCAACTCAATCTCTCGGATTTAACTCACATGAAGAAGTTTGTATAATCTTATAACACAACCAATCAATTATTCCTTTTAAATGTAGCATTGCAATGTCTTAAATTCACAATTTTGCTTCATCCAATTCCTGAAAGCATGTTCTATTGTTTTTTTTTTTTACCCCCAATTTCTCACGAGTGCTCGACACTAATGTGCCCTAGTGTGGATCAGTTTCTGCTCACAAACAGATTTTCTTTTCAGTTGCCACCAAGCGCCAGAGAATAGCCATGAAAAGCTATTTTCATAATAGGAGGAGATGAACTTGCGTGGAGGAAGGGGGGAGTTTGGAACACACATAGCATCCCTCCTGTGTGTGAGATCTCACAGTGAACTTTACATACTGGTACCAAGTGTTGGTTTCGTATGGGTTTCTGGGGTCCCATGACCAGTCCTCAAAGTTCTCATCATGTGACCATCTTTTTCCTCGGTTGACATTGTCAATCGGTCTATTCAGATGAGCCCATAGACCATAGCACGCTTCAACCACAACGCAGCAGAGGATCCACCTGGCATGTGGAGTCCCCCTTGCTACTAGGTTGGCAGAGACACCGGTATATTCCATTGCCTGTCAGAGTGGGGATCGTTGAATTCTTCACCAACATTGAGACGCCCCGCCCTAAATGATGAGGCCCCTTTGTAGTCAGACTTTCCCTCCACTCCGAAAATGGGGTCCAGCACTCTCTGTAACTTGCGGTGGCTGAGGTGAATCCAGCTGGGCCTTCCAGCAATGTTCAGTGCAGTGGGGGTATAGTCAGCAATCATTTTCCAATTGTTTACAGCAAAAGTTTGAAAAAAAAATTAACTTGATGGTACAACTCCATATGTATTAGAGAATGTATATGTAGTAAAGTGTTGTATTTGTACTATCTTTCACTATCTGTCCTACTCCCTCCCTCCTTCTGAGGCTTGGCGATGCCCATGCCTTGACACCTTGACAAACTTTTTGGGAGGATGTGTTCTTTACTACATATGATTCTATCATCATTTAATGTGACGTTCTTTCCAAAACGCGACTCAGTTTCCCCGTTCACAAATCTTCTGCATATGTTACTGGTTCTCCAATTTTTTTCTCTAGTTAATTATTAATCCAAAAACAACTTTTTTTTCTTAGCATTTAAGAAATTAAATGAATTTAAAAGAAATTATTTTCCATAGTAGTCTCCAACAACTTCAACCATTCAAACTGTATTTTTCTTTCATTCAGGCAATCATTCATCCTTGCTCATTTGCATCTCACACACAGTCTCCAAAAAAGAGCCTTTCCATCACATATTGGTCTCAATCTTTTCAATCTCCTCACACAACATTCATATATCATACTCAACTCACATTATTTATTCTAATTTTTTCCTAAAGTTCCAATTTGTTCAATCCACCAATCCCAAAGAAAAACTCAACACAAAAAAACTACTGGCAAATTAATCAGAATTTGTCTTTGTTTTTAAATTTAATCAACTCAATCTCTCGGATTTAACTCACATGAAGAAGTTTGTATAATCTTATAACACAACCAATCAATTATTCCTTTTAAATGTAGCATTGCAATGTCTTAAATTCACAATTTTGCTTCATCCAATTCCTGAAAGCATGTTCTATTGTTTTTTTTTTTTTACCCCCAATTTCTCACGAGTGCTCGACACTAATGTGCCCTAGTGTGGATCAGTTTCTGCTCACAAACAGATTTCTTTCTTTTCCTCTCTTTTTTATTTTTCAAAATTGTTTCTGTTTTGCGGTGCAAATTGGATAGACCACAGTCTCGCAAATTTATTTGCACTAAAGGTTTAGCCAATTTCATCTTTTTAACACATAGGCACACACATGCACAGCTCTTGCACGCGAGGGGTTGGGGCCCGGCACCAATGATTCGTCACAGGCTGGCTATTTCCTTCAGTCTATCATGAAGCCGGTTCCCGCCCACACACACTAGGACAGCACATTCTAATTCTTTATTTATCTTTTAGAAGCAATTTGCATTTCTTTACCACTTGATTTGCAAATTTTAACTTTAGAGTGCACACATAATTTGATCTCTGGTCATTTGTCATTCTGTAATCTGACAATGAATCTAAACCAAAAGTAACATGTTTTTTTTTTCTTTTAATGCGCTCAGAATGTCTCATGCTGTATGGCAGGGGTCACCAACACGGTGCCCGTGGGCACCCGGTCGCCCATGAGGACGGCATGAGTCGCCCGCAGGACTGTTCTAAAATTAGCTCAAATAGTGGCACTTGTCAGTGATCTGCATTTATTTATTTTACAGTCAAACCTCGGTTTTCGAACGTCCTGCTTCTCGAATAAATCGTAATTCGAACAAAATTTTACGATTTTTTGCCTCGGTTGTCGAACAAAATTCGGAGGTCGAGCCGGGAGGACCCGAGAAAACCCGACCGCGCAGCCCGGATGCCGACTGACTCCATTGTTATTGTATTTTCGTTACTTTGAGGATTGTATCAACTCCTAATCTTGCCTCCAAAGAAAGCAAATGGGAGCAGTAAAGCCGTCCTAAAACACAAAGACGCTCTTAAAGCATTGCGACAGTGAGCGCCCGGCGCGCTGCGGTTGCGCGATGGGACCAAATTAAGCTCCCTGCGCACTGAGGTCCACTAAAATTTTGGAAAGTACATCAGGACTTTACAAATATTTTTTGAATTTTAGCGACAGTTCTGTCACAATAATGCGACCAGCGCGGTGCAGTTGCGCGGTCGGCGAGGCGCTACTCTTGTGCGTTCGGTGGTGCGCTGCAGTTGCGCGATCGGACAAAATTAAGCTCCCTGCGCACTTAGGTCCACTTAAATTTTGGAAAGTACATAAGGACTTTAAAAATATTTTCTAAATTTCAGTGACGGCTCTGTCACAATAATGCGACCAGCGCGGTGCAGTTGCGCGGTGGGCGACGCACTACGGTTGCGCATTCGGCGGTGTGCTGCAGTTGCGCGATCGGACAAATATGCGCAAATGAAAAAATGCTTGAAAAAGGCGGGGGTTTTCTTTGTCTTGAAACGGATTAAAAATTTCCCCATAATTTGTAATGGGAAAAATATATTCGGAATTTGACTGATTCGCTTCTCGAACCGCTTTCTGGAACGAATTGTGGTCAAAAACCAAGGTTTTACTGTATTTTTGCTATTCTTGTTAAAATCACACTTACATGTGAACTGGAAATTAAAGTCAAAGTCTGCTTTATTGTCAATTTTACATGTCAATGTTATGACAATAACATAGTGAAAGCCAAATTGAGCAAATTGGCTATTTCAGAAGTGTGTCAAACTGGTAGCCCTTTGCCTTAATCAGTACCCAGGAAGTAGCTCTCGGTTTAATAAAGGTTGGTGACTCCTGCTGTATGGACATCTACTATTTCTTTCTCTGTAGGAGCATGAGCGGTGTCAAACGCACCTCTTGCAATCAGGTGCCCCAGGCTTCCCAGTAACGGGTTTATTTTAGCCGGGTTCGGAGATTCGTCCGTAATCTAACCACCCGAGTTAAATTAACTCCTCCGGAATCAATCTAATTTCTGTACGACGCCAATCCCTCTCAAGTCACCCGAAGCGCGTGCCGAGTAACTCAATTCGAGGCAGGACTTCGAAGTGACCGCATCGTATTGATGGCTCCCCGCTAATGTTTGAAGTTCTTATTCGTTACGGATATTTTTTAGATGTCTTTGTTAAGACCTCAGGGATTCGTTTGTATAGCGCACCCAAGCACTAGTTTCGCCGAAGTAAATGTTAATATGGGTCCGTTCCACTTGGTCGCTCATGCAGCGAGCCGACCAACTTTTTTATTCGAAAGAGAATCGAATTGATAAAAGTGTGACAATAATAGCATTTAAGAAGAAAATTAATGCACCCTATATGATTAATTCTAACTTCGTATACGTAGATCTAGCACTTGACTGTCGGAGTTCTTCACCCCACTTAATTGCTTCGAAAAAAATAGCGACTTTCTTAAACCGAATAAAAATGTCGTGCTGTATTTAGCTTTGCCCAATAATTAATTTGGAAGGCAAGTCTATTTTTTGATCGTGTCCTATTTAACTTTTGACGCGGCCCGACAAAAAGGGGAACTGGGCCGCGCCCGACGGACAATCGAAATACTTTTATCCTCCACCAACTTCACTAATTTATTTTAATCATCGTCGTTATGTTATTTAAAGGAAGTAAATTCTCAACCGAATTCACTTTCAACAAACTCAACTCTTCCGTTAAATATTTGCGAAAGTTATTTAATTCTCTAACTTGCTCAGAGTTACTTTTTACGCGGCCCGTCAAAAAGGGGAACTGGGCCGCGCCCGACGGACAATCAAAATACTTTTATCCTCCACCAACTTCACTGATTTATTTTAATCATCGTCGTTATTTTATTTAGAAGAAGTAAATTTCCAACAATTCACTTTTAACGAAATCCACTCTTCCCTTAAATATTTGCGAAAGTTATTTAATTCTCCAACTTCCTCGGAGTTACTTTTTCCGCGACCCGTCAAAAAAGGGGAAGCGGGCCTGAGCCTTTCAAATAGTTAAATAACTTTCCGTTCTACACAAAACCAATAATCTGATTTAAACACTTCCTTTAATTTTATTCAGACGAAACAACTTTCGAACAGATCGAAATTCACTCGTGGCTCAGATAACTACGGAAGTTATTTAAGTCTCTAACTTGTTCGGAGTTCCTTTTTACGCGGCCCGTCAAAAAGGGGAAGCGGGCCTGAGCCTTCGGTTGCATATTTAGTACAAATCCGCGCACAACGAAGTAAGTAATATACAAAACACATTTATTAAAGAAACATGGAATAGAATTACAAATCTCAATTACTCCAGAAACTGAACAACTTCACACTCACTGATACCCGTGTTAATAAAATCATTCAATCCCAGAACAATTCGATTGCAAAACACAGTTCATAAAAAAGGGAAGAGGTAAATACCAGTTGCGTGCTATTTTTGGTGGAAGCAAAGTCGAGTGATCAGTTCGATCTTGCTTCTAAAATCCAAATTAGAGAAACAGGCTGGCCACGAGGAAGCCGGCGGCCCGATGACTATTCCCCCCTCTCGCTAAAATACATAAAAACGGTCATCCTCACCAATTTCTCGTTTAAAGTTGTCCAGTCCAATTTTTAGGAGTAAATCCAAGTTAATTTCAGTCCAGTGATCCTGCGTCTCACACAAAGATCTTTGGGACTTTGGAAAAAATCTTGAAACTCCTCCGGGCCTCTTCACGTATCAGAGCTCTTTTGGGGGGAAAAGCCCTGAAGCTTCTCCAGCAGGACCTTTTATAGACCTCTCCGTCCCCCCCCTCCCCTTTCTTTTCTCCGGTACTTTCCCTATAGGGTAAGACTGCCCAGTTCCCACGCCTATAGTAGGGAACAGGCCAGTTTCCCACGCCCCATAGGGGGAACTGGCCTGCCTCCCCACGCTTTGTTATCTGTGGCCTTCAGCCGCTGTTTCCGCCCTGACCACGCAGTACTTTCCACCAAATGCACAGCTAGTGGTAAAACCTTTCACTTCCCCTTTTCACCTTTGACCTACTTTCTGTTACATGAATTGATCGAATTGACAAATAATATTGCTTTAAAGCGGTTACAGAATACATTCTTTGCCAAGCAAAAAAAATCAAAAAATAAAAATCACATAATAAACATTTCATTTGTGCTTCTCCAAACAATTTATGTCACGCCACTGAGAAGCCACTATTCTCTGTGACGGGTCTCTTGATCAAATTGACAAATAATATTGCTTAAAGCGGTTACAGAATACATTTTTAGCCAAGCAAAGAAATAAAAATAAAAATCACATTTGTGCTTCCATGCGTGACTCACACTCTGACAC
The DNA here is from genome assembly GCF_024217435.2 of Syngnathus scovelli. Taxonomy (NCBI): domain Eukaryota; kingdom Metazoa; phylum Chordata; class Actinopteri; order Syngnathiformes; family Syngnathidae; genus Syngnathus; species Syngnathus scovelli. Next base: position 2,759,373 of record NC_090847.1, on the reverse strand, counting down.
CGTGTTCCTTTTTTATATCCATTTTAACCGGTTTAGCTTATTCTGGCCCCTCCTTTGGTCTCATGTTTTGGTCTGGCGCCATCTTTTGGACAAATTTGGAATTTTAGCTCTGTCAATTTATCCCTGTGAACAATCCATATTCTACCATTTGGACCATCTCTACCCCCATGTTACACGACACCCTCCCCTTGGATTGAAAACAGGTATAAATTATCCCTGATCCCCAAGAGTTACACAGCCATGTCGTCGTCCTCGTCTGAGATATTCACAACCTCAGCGGTCGTTGAAGTAGGGCAGGCCGCTGCCATGTCTCCCTGTCGGGCGATCTCTGCGAGGGCGTTGATCAGGCGCGACAACCGACTAGCAGCGTTGTCGTCGTCAGCGTGGTTCTCCACGGCGAGGGCTCTCAACTCCGGTGTTGAACGCCCCGTGGCCACACTCTCGACATCTGCCTCCTCATTTTCAGCCTCGCTCCCGCGTCCTCCGTCGAGCCTCATCGTCGTCCTCAGACTCAGAAGGAGCTGCATCCACATCCAGCGGGCTTATCAGCCGTACGGGGCTGGTGGGCGAGTCGAGGGGAGGACCATCATTGTAGCCAGGCCCTCCATACGTACGGCTGCCGTCTGGATCCCGACGCCCCATGCAACCCTCGCATGGCTCTCTGCACCGGACGTAAGACCCATCCAGGGTCCAATGTCCAACACACCGTCCTCCTCCCCGACGCGCAGGCCGGACAAGCCCCACAGGGGCCTCGCTGGGCATCCCCATAGGTCGGTGTAATCCATATCCTGCGTTTGGGTGCGTGTAAAAGTCAGTCGGGACAACGCGATGAGGAGCGCTCACTGTCAGACAGCGCCCACATTGCCAATGTGAAGTGACGCATCGGGTGCCGTTCTGTTGACGCCAGGTCATGTGAATCAAAGGCCAGATAGTGCCGTGGGTTACTCCAGCTCCATGCATGAGAACCGTACGTGCCATCAGGGGCCCTGTAGTTGTCTCGAGCAGAGTCGCGGTGGTCATCAAATCCGCACATCCTTCCCATCCGAGATGGTCCAAGCTGGACTGCTCTCCCTCTTTTACATACAGACCGTCAGGGACCAGCCAAGCCAAACTAAAGCCGGCCTGATAACAACAGTTTCCCACATAAGATCTCCCGATCACCCAGGCCAATTTCATGTGGCTCATCCCGCATAGGATGCATTTAGGTGCATCCGTTATACGGTGTACAGTCTGTAACACATGGAAGCACAAATTTTAACATTTTTCATGTTACACATTAAACAATCACCCCTCTGCCAGCCCCTCGGTATACAATAGAGGGGCTTCTCGGCTGCCGCCCTCCCGCCTCTCGGGGCGGGAGGGGAAAAAAAACAGAGTACGTAAAAAACCAGGTTATCATTGCCAACTGGTCCACCACTTCGGTCCAAAGTAACACAGACAATGACCCCCATACTATGCACCAGAGTACGAGTTTGGCCGTACGCCATCTCCACGCGACAGAGGTGCGGGCATGCTGGTCAAGTCCGGCTACCATCTTTATAACATACATGGCCATTCCTATCACTAATATTGCTTCTAATATGACAACCCCAAACACAACATAATACACAAAAATTGACACCACTTCCAAAACACTCCACAAAATAAGCAATACCATTTCGGCGATACCTCTGGGGGTATCAGGGTCAACATACATTCGGCCATGCATATAAACTACAAAAAGACCCAAACCCATCGTGTGTCTTGTGTATAAAAATCTCAAAATCAAAACCTTGAATATTGATATGACCAAAACCACGGGGCGAGTGAGTTGTTGCAAATCCCAAGACCCAGAACAGCAGTAGGCTGTCCAGATACTGAATAAAACCCAATATTGAACTTCGTTACTCACTCTCATCGCTCCTGGCCTCCCTCTTGGATTTAAAAACCCGCTTGAGCTGTTTGTTGCCATAATTAGTTCTTCTTCTTTTCTTTTTTCTCTTCTGTCTCTTGAAGTTCCAGTCTCTGAGCTGTCAGGCTCAAATGCCCAACGGCCGCCCGACTTCTCCTTTTAATAAGACGTTCCGACCACCCCTCTTGTGGGCCGTCATTTGCCTAACTAGAGACGCCTTCTCTCTCGCGGGGGTCAAACAAAAGCCTCTTAATACTTCCTTTTATGGCAATGCACAAAGTTGTTGCTATTCCTATCAACGCAAACCCTACTAGCACCCACGCCCAGATTGGCCCCAGTACCACCTCCAATGCACCGCTGATCACATCACCGAAAGCCTCAACCGCGGCACTTGTTGCTGACTGAAGCGCCGCCCCTATCTTCTCATACCAAGTGCAATCATGAATATTATCTCCATGACCACATTTTATCCAATGCTCTGACGGGGAGAAACATGTTCCATTATTGAAAATTCTATTGGGGCCAACCCAATCAAAACCTATAAACTGCCGCCCCTCACACAGACTCTTTCGGAACGCACGCCCCTCAGCAATCTGCATCAGCGCAGGCAGCCGATAGGGGATAGACACTGGCTTGCCTAAAGTTAGCAATCCTTCATTTTGTACCCAGGTACTACAAGGCACCCGGTCTCTAGCGGGCTGACGCTTCCACCTGTTTTGTGGCGAGACGTACTCCCACAAAGCCCCTTCCACACTTCTGTATCTCTCATCTTGATATTTATCTAAACAATATTCTTTCCAATTAGGCAGTGTAACACATTGTTCACGAGCTAAGGCAATCAAACATTTTGTTTTCTCAGTGTTACAAGTCATCGCCCAGGGCCGAGGATTCACATAAATATATGGGGAATATATTCCTGTGGGCTTGATATCAGTCTCTTTTGAATATACTGTTGACATAAATTGGTATTGAACCCAGTAATTTGTTGTTACGTTTAAACAGGGTATAACCCATTGCTTCATCTCATACCCGTTAAATCCCCACCATGTCTTGGCGGGGTCCCGAACGTTTATCTCAAACCATGCCTGTAAAATTCCTTTCACTGTTTTGTTTACTAAGAGACTGGCACAGTTGTGAACCCACCTGGTGCCCAAGACGGATCGCTTGATCTCATCCAGGTCACATCTTGGTGACTTCCCAACTGTCCAATCCTTCCCATGCAATCCAGCATAAATTTTGCCCACTACACATTGGTCAATTTTATCAAATTCTCCCGGAGTTACCATCAACAAATCGGCAGGAGTGGGTAACCGTTGAACCCATAAGTGCCTTGCCGATGGGTACAACCGGTGTCTGCCCTGGTCACTGCTGGGCACAGCGATCTGTCTCTGTACCTGCCATAACCATGGAAATGAACTATTTAGCCAAAATTCAAAATCCACTGGTTCCTTATTTGGGTTGAACTTCCTCCCTCCCCTTGTTGACACTGCGACAGGGGACTTCATCTTTTGGAATTTATAGGCCCACATTATCACATGATAATTATTCTCACAAAATTGTCCCACGTTAAAGTAACACGCATTTAACCTACTAAAAACTCTCTGACAGTCCCAAAATACTGGCTTCTGGCTGTCGGACAGGCTTCTCGGCACCCGGTTAAGGCGACGCTTACTTGAATAATCCTGAGTTTTTTCACAAACCAAATCTAAACAACTCCAGCACGGCTCCCATCCGGGATAAGTGCCACGGCACGTGGAGTTTTTCATTGGGGCCGGGAATGAAAATTCATCCGGCCTTTTCCCACTCTTTTCCCAATACCCTCCTTTTGATTCGGGCAACGGGACACACGAGGCATTGCTATACCATTCCGCATGCTCCTCGCCCACTTTCAAAATCCAATTTCTTTTAACAATTTTCTCTTCACGTTTGTTCTTGCAAATCAAGCTTATCGTTAAATTGGCAAAGTTTTCTGGCGCTTTGAAGTACCTCATATCACAAGCACTGATGTTACTTATTATTTGCCCTGTCCTATTCACGCGACCCAAATGATCGGGAAAGTGAGTTACTTCACTCACTATTTCCCTTTTTGTCTTATACCGTCTTTCCTCCTCGTCTCCTGCGCGCGGAATTGCACCTGGTTCCAGTGGCAAGGCGATCATCTTCTCTCGTCGTCGCAGCATCGATGTCCAATATTGTCTGGTAGCGATGTCTGGTGCTATGGATGTATTCCATTTCACGGTGACGCTTCCAAAGTCCACTGCCCAACAGGTTTGATTGAAGAGCTTCGTTCCCTCGTACTCGATATTGATCATCTCCATCGGATCATCGCGGGCCGCGCTCTTCCAAAGTGTGAAGCTGAGTAGGATGCCTGTCAAAATGACTGAAAGTATTATAGCTGTCAGACAATCCGTCACCAGATTCTTCTTCCATGATATCGCCGGCTGAGGGAAAGTAGATGGTCTCCATTCAATTGTACTCCAATCCATTGGAGGGTTGTCGGGTAGATTCGGTGGTTCGTTGCAGAAAGGCGAAGTGCTGGGAATCTCATACCCGCTGTCTGCAAATAAAGTTGCTCCTCGACTTTCAAAGTTCGGCTCTGGATCCTTTTTCACGGGAACTGCGTTCGCGTAGATTGGCTCCAGAGCTATCCATTCCTGATTTACATAAATCTCTTGCTCTTCTTCCATGAAAAACGGATTCCTCCAGTTCTTCCCATCGTTGTCTGTGGAAGCCCCGGTCCCGGGGCTCAGCCTACCCGCTGGTTCCACCGGGTTGCAACCAGCGGGATCATCCGTGTAGCCTGGGGGGGCCATTGGTGACTCCCCACTCTCCAGGCTCGTTGTTCTCCTTCTCTTGGCTCCGCGCGGGTAGTTCATGGTGGGTCACTCCTCAGGCCTGAATGAAGATCTGGCTCTTCTCTCCTGGCTTTATAGGAGGTCTTCCAGCCCCTCCTCCTTCCCTGGCTCCTCCCTTGTGCCAAGGAAAACGCCCACCTCCTTGGCCAAGGTGGTCACTCCTTCTGCTGTCCCCGTCTGGTTTTCTTTCTGTTCTTGGTTATGTACAGTCCATTAATAATACATTGTCATCATACTTCTATATACACATGTATACATACACAATTACATGCCTATTCATTTACATATCCACGTATGTACACATTCTTCTTTTTTTTTTTTTCAGTCATTCTCCCCCTGGGAATCTGGCTGGCTCCACAGCCTAGTCAATTCCTCTACTGCGGCCCGACCCCTCTTTTTCTTTTGAGGTTCTGTTTTTGTGGACCACACTGCATAATAGGAGGCCGTTCGAGCCAACGTTCCCAGCGGCCTATCGGATGCAGACGGACCTGGTTCCTCGGGCCTGGTGTCTACCGCATCATTCGACATGTTGTTCTCTTGGCTACCGGCTTGTTTCCTGGTTTCGGAGGCTTTGCGCTTCATTTCTGCCAGCACTGGACATGTCTTAAGGGTGCGGTGACGCTCCGGACCCCATCTGGTGTTTCCTTTTCCATCACATCCAGGCGTGGGACACACCTCGAGGCTCCCCACATACACCGGGCAAGCTCTAAATGAGCGGTGGTGTGTTGCCCCTGGTCGGGCGCTACCGCTCCCGTCGCAGCCAGGAGTAGGGCAATTTGCCGGATACAACTTCGTCCAATCAAAAGGGGTCCAGTCTTGTAGAATCCTCCTGGGTTGGTCACTTACGCCACCGCCCTCCGCTTTTGGACATGATAAGTTTCCCTCCTGGACTTTTGCTTCTGGCAGGAGTGAAGTGGGTTGACTTTCCACTCGGACTTCTGGTTCTGGCGGGAAAAAAGTTGTTTGAATTTCCACTTGGGCTCCTGCTTCTGGCGGGAGTGAAGTGGGTTGACTTTCCACTCGGACTTCTGGTTCTGGCGGGAGAAAAGTTGTTTGAATTTCCACTTGGGCTCCTGCTTCTGGCGGGAGAGAAGTGGTTGAATTTTCCACTCGGACTTCTGCTTCTGGCGGGAGAAAAGTGGTTGAATTTTCCTCCGTCACCACCGATTGGAACATACTTCCTCCAGCTGGACATCCCTGTGCCAACTCCTGGCTGGGACCTTTATCCCATTCTCTTGCTTCCGACCGGTCAAGGTCATCTGTCTCTTTGGCCTTTTCTTGAGGTTCTATCTCCGCTACTGTGCCGTGCTCCTTTCTCGTTTGTATTTGTTCCCTAAAAATATCCCGTATCTGGGACCCGGTGTTTCTTATGGCTACAAATTGGCTAAGCCTTTTGGCCTCCAATTTGATTCCCAGTGAATATATTCCTTCGTAAGGAATGATGGCCATTTTCACTGTAATCCCTACCAGTGCTGCTTCACCCTTATTCACTATAAGGACTGATCCGACTTTATTCCCAGGGGCAAAACAGTATATTCCCTTTTTGGTCACATACTGAAAGTCTTTGTTACTTGTGTCCAAAACACTTCGATAGCAGTACATGTTGCTCACGGTCGGGCTTGTTTCCGCAGGGGCTGCCTCCACTTTGACCAATGGTGCGTCCTTGCACGCCAACAACTGGGCTATAGACCGAGCCCAGGTCATGGGCCTCCAAGGTCCCTCAAGCAGGTCCCCAAGGACTGCGGTTCCTCCTGCGGAAAGAACCGACTCACGAGCAAACAAGGCCATTCCGTCGGCCTTTTCTGTATAACTGTCGGGGGCAGGCCGGCCGACTGGCCTTGGCCAAGGCCAACAATGGCCCAAGGCCAGATAAAGGTTCTTCATGGCCTGATTATTATCATATGCCGGCCAAGACGCTCCTCCCAACACTGGATAGAGGGTCGCCAGGGGGGTCATTGCCCTGGTAATTTGCCATCCCTCTGCTTCTCCGACTTTCAATAATTTTCCTCTTGCCATGCGATCTAAACACATGAGGCAATATTTCAGCTCATCGCCGTCCCAAACACACGTGCACGAGCTAATTTGTCGAGCCCGTACATCCGTAGTTGGTCCGATCTCCCACTGTGAAAAAAACACCATTCGTGCCAAGATGGTAATTCGACACTGGTGGCATACCATGGCATCTAATACTTTGACTGGAAGCTTGTCCTCATTTCTCTGGGCAAATTCCAGCTCTCTTACTTCGGTGGTCAGTACAGGTGGCATCATGAAGCCTACTCCCGACCACATAGCAGGCAACAGGTTGGGTGTCAAACAAATGACACAAGCTTCGTTGACCCATGTCCAGTGAAAATGTTCTGGTCCACCGGGTGTGCAACCCCGCTTGGCCAATCTCACCAGATTTAGGGCCCTTCCGGTCTGGATCCCATTTGGTGTTCTTCTTACGATGACCGCACCTTTGTGTGCGGCCATGCGCACGAAGGCTGGGATTGTTCCGTGGTCCGTTGCCATATGTTATTTAAATTACTTCTTGGCTTGACTCGGGTCAGCCGATAACGGCTTCAGCTGTTCAACTCCTTGGATACCTTTCTTCTTTAGTCGTACTGTGTTTCTATCCAAAACTTCACTAACTATGTCCGAGCAGTCGTACTTGGCCTTCACTGCCGTGTTGCTGTTCAGGTCCCTCGACTTGATCCACACCTTCTGTCCAACGCTGATCCGACACTTCTCTTTATTCTGGGACAGCCGTCTTGGGTTCTGCCTACTTCTTGTGACACAAAGAGTCGTTGGTTCAGTTCTTCGGACGGGGAGGGCCGGCTGCTTCTGCTCCTCCCATTCAGGTCTGCAACCAAATCAAGCAATTTAGTACTCCACTCTTTTCCGTTTGCATTTTTTCCCAACCATGTTTTGACCAGACCAATAGTACTTTCTGCCACCCCATCTGCTTGTGGTGTATAGGGAGGCGAATAGACTCTGACTATTCCCCACCTACGACACCATTCGTCCACCTGGGCGTTTTTGAAATGTGTTCCATTGTCTGTTCTCAACTCTTTTGGGATTCCTAGCCACATGCACCCATCTTCTAGTGTCTTGATCACACTGTTTGCATTGGCTTTTCTCACTGCTTTCAGCCCGACGTGTCCTGACATCGAGTCAACCAGCACAACAAGGTATTTCTCACCCTTTGCGCCACTTATTCCCATGGGGCCAGCTACGTCCATACAAACCGAGCCCCACGGCACAGTACTCCTAATCTTCACTCCATCCGTGCGTCGTCCTCTTCGCCCTGCGTTGTTTTTGTTGCACGGATTACAATCCCGCAGGACCGCACGAATCGTCCGGTCAGGGACCCAGAGTTCCAGCATCTCTAACTTTTTTCGCGTAGGCAGTGGACCCGCGTGGCCTAGTGCTTCATGCAGGCTGGCCACGAGGAAGCCGGCGGCCCGATGACTATTCCCCCCTCTCGCTAAAATACATAAAAACGGTCATCCTCACCAATTTCTCGTTTAAAGTTGTCCAGTCCAATTTTTAGGAGTAAATCCAAGTTAATTTCAGTCCAGTGATCCTGCGTCTCACACAAAGATCTTTGGGACTTTGGAAAAAATCTTGAAACTCCTCCGGGCCTCTTCACGTATCAGAGCTCTTTTGGGGGGAAAAGCCCTGAAGCTTCTCCAGCAGGACCTTTTATAGACCTCTCCGTCCCCCCCCTCCCCTTTCTTTTCTCCGGTACTTTCCCTATAGGGTAAGACTGCCCAGTTCCCACGCCTATAGTAGGGAACAGGCCAGTTTCCCACGCCCCATAGGGGGAACTGGCCTGCCTCCCCACGCTTTGTTATCTGTGGCCTTCAGCCGCTGTTTCCGCCCTGACCACGCAGTACTTTCCACCAAATGCACAGCTAGTGGTAAAACCTTTCACTTCCCCTTTTCACCTTTGACCTACTTTCTGTTACATGAATTGATCGAATTGACAAATAATATTGCTTTAAAGCGGTTACAGAATACATTCTTTGCCAAGCAAAAAAAATCAAAAAATAAAAATCACATAATAAACATTTCATTTGTGCTTCTCCAAACAATTTATGTCACGCCACTGAGAAGCCACTATTCTCTGTGACGGGTCTCTTGATCAAATTGACAAATAATATTGCTTAAAGCGGTTACAGAATACATTTTTAGCCAAGCAAAGAAATAAAAATAAAAATCACATTTGTGCTTCCATGCGTGACTCACACTCTGACACCGTGTTCCTTTTTTATATCCATTTTAACCGGTTTAGCTTATTCTGGCCCCTCCTTTGGTCTCATGTTTTGGTCTGGCGCCATCTTTTGGACAAATTTGGAATTTTAGCTCTGTCAATTTATCCCTGTGAACAATCCATATTCTACCATTTGGACCATCTCTACCCCCATGTTACACGACAGCGGTCAAAGGGGAGGAAGCTAGTCATGCTGAAAATTTGACTTTTCCTCTGCCTCTTCCTCCACCCTTTGATTGGTTTTGTTTTTTTTCTATAACACTCTTTTGACCAGTGTCCACATTTCCCACAGTTCCAACAGTTGTCTGAATCTGATGGGGGTTTTGAATTGAATGGTGGCCTGCGACCTTGTTGGCCCCTACCTCTTCCTCTGCCCCGTTGGGAACTTTGGAAGAAGACTGTTGTATCTTCATCTATATCATTATCATCATCATCTAGATGAAATACATCAGAACTTTTGCATTTCTTGATCACTTTGTCAGCGTCTCTGGCCCACTGCATGGTTGTTGTAACACAAGCAGTGTCCACTTCCACCAAGTGTTTCCTCACCTAGTTGCCTAATTCAGGGCAGGAACCAGTGAGGAGCGCATTTTTAAGCTGTTGCTGATAAGCACCCTCAGCTTCATCATTGAATGGGATGCCACTGTGCAACCTAAATTATTTTTCAAATCTTAATTGAATGGCAGTCAATCACTTTTTATTTTTCTATTTTTTGTCTTTTGAATTTGTTATCTTCTCTCTTGTGAAGCTTCTAACCACACTCTAGCACATTGCAATTCTCCCTCTTTTCTTTCCTTTCTCAATCCCTGTGTCTTCCTAGCCACACTCCTCCAAAACTTCTACTACTATCTTCCACATTTCAACTTTCAACTTTCCTTCTACTCCATACTTTTTCTTCCACTTCGGCATGTATTGCATACAATTAAGAAATCTACTCGCCATGTACTTCTCATCTCCTTCAAGAGCCCCTTTATTCAGGGATTTACAGTTTTTATTTCACATCTTAATTTAGTAGTCATTTTTTTTCTTTGAGGATCCTCAATGCAGGTTTAAATTGACCTTTCAACAAATTACTAGCCTGTCTTATTACCGTGGATTAATGCCAGAACTGCTTTTTAGTCAATTTATCCTACCAGTCACTCTCAACCACACAACTTTCAGGCAAACAGCTTGGAAAAACGGACAAAAAAAATATACGTCCTTCTTCAGTTAAGAAAAAGAAGCTCTGTTTTTCTTAACCCGTTCCTTCCACTGGGTCTTGGACCCAAGCTGTTTCTTGGCTCGAAAAAAACAAAGCCGTATCTCATAGCTCGGATAAACCAAAGCCGTATTTCATGGCTTGGACAAACCAAAGCCGTATTTCATGGCTTGGATAAACCAAAGCCTTATCTCATAGCTCGGACGAACCAAAGCCGTATCTCGTGCACTTTTAGCTTTAGGGCTTTTACTTACTTTTCTCCTAGTTCGTTGCACTTCCGAATCCCGTCAATCCACTGTTGTCAGACGAAAGCAGACCTAAGATGCTGGCCCAGCGAAGAATTTTCGTCCCAGGTCTTTTCCAGGTCCACCTAATGGACGCTGGCTTGTCGACAGTGCAGCACGTCGTCCTCCGTCGGTCAGCAGTGGGTATGTTGGAATCCGGGTCACGGCACCAAAATGTTAGAGCGGTGTTCACTCTAACTTATTTGCAAGAACCACACGGGAGACAGTATGCCTTTTGAACACTTGCAAGTGGAGAAATTGTTCGTCACTATGCATACAGTGATGTTCGAACGAAGTCTGACTTTGGATTTTTGCAAGAGCATATTTATTGAGAGAAGCAGGGTGGGGTTGAGACTGGACTGGTTTGGTGAACACCTGGCCTCTGGTCAAATCAGAGCAGGTTTTTTTTTACGATGTTGTGTAAACAGAAAAACTTTGATTGCTTCCTCTGCAGCTGGTCAATCAGTTCAAAGGATCTCAGCACTTTGTTCTACTACTTCATCATTGAATGGGATGCCACTGTGCAACCTAAATTATTTTTCAAATCTTAATTGAATGGCAGCCTCATCACTTTTTATTTTTCTATTTTTTGTCTTTTGAATTTGTTATCTTCTCTCTTGTGAAGCTTCTAACCACACTCTAGCACATTGCAATTCTCCCTCTTTTCTTTCCTTTCTCAATCCCTGTGTCTTCCTAGCCACACTCCTCCAAAACTTCTACTACTATGTTCCACATTTCAACTTTCAACTTTCCTTCTACTCCATACTTTTTCTTCCACTTCGGCATGTATTGCATACAATTAAGAAATCTACTCGCCATGTACTTCTCATCTCCTTCAAGAGCCCCTTTATTCAGGGATTTACAGTTTTTATTTCACATCTTAATTTAGTAGTCATTTTTTTTTCTTTGAGGATCCTCAATGCAGGTTTAAATTGACCTTTCAACAAATTACTAGCCTGTCTTATTACCGTGGATTAATGCCAGAACTGCTTTTTAGTCAATTTATCCTACCAGTCACTCTCAACCACACAACTTTCAGGCAAACAGCTTGGAAAAACGGACAAAAAAAATATACGTCCTTCTTCAGTTAAGAAAAAGAAGCTCTGTTTTTCTTAACCCGTTCCTTCCACTGGGTCTTGGACCCAAGCTGTTTCTTGGCTCGAAAAAAACAAAGCCGTATCTCATAGCTCGGATAAACCAAAGCCGTATTTCATGGCTTGGACAAACCAAAGCCGTATTTCATGGCTTGGATAAACCAAAGCCTTATCTCATAGCTCGGACGAACCAAAGCCGTATCTCGTGCACTTTTAGCTTTAGGGCTTTTACTTACTTGTCTCCTAGTTCGTTGCACTTCCGAATCCCGTCAATCCACTGTTGTCAGACGAAAGCAGACCTAAGATGCTGGCCCAGCGAAGAATTTTCGTCCCAGGTCTTTTCCAGGTCCACCTAATGGACGCTGGCTTGTCGACAGTGCAGCACGTCGTCCTCCGTCGGTCAGCAGTGGGTATGTTGGAATCCGGGTCACGGCACCAAAATGTTAGAGCGGTGTTCACTCTAACTTATTTGCAAGAACCACACGGGAGACAGTATGCCTTTTGAACACTTGCAAGTGGAGAAATTGTTCGTCACTATGCATACAGTGATGTTCGAACGAAGTCTGACTTTGGATTTTTGCAAGAGCATATTTATTGAGAGAAGCAGGGTGGGGTTGAGACTGGACTGGTTTGGTGAACACCTGGCCTCTGGTCAAATCAGAGCAGGGTTTTTTTTACGATGTTGTGTAAACAGAAAAACTTTGATTGCTTCCTCTGCAGCTGGTCAATCAGTTCAAAGGATCTCAGCACTTTGTTCTACTACTTTGTTAAGACAAGACAAGTTTTGTTAATTATTACAGGTTACATTCCAACATAATCATAGGATCAAGCTTATCTATGAACCCTAACATATCCCTCCTGTTTATCATATGATTATATCACCCCGATTAACAAACATAAGCAAGAAAATATAATGAAGAAACTTATCTATCAACCCTAACACTTGTTCTCCCTACTGTATAATTGTTAACATGTGACTTCAATATGTTGTGTCTATCTGCTGCATCTCAAACATCAACATTCGTCTGAGACCAAGATTATCTTCCCTTTGCTTGCATAAACTTTGCACATTCTCAGGCAGAATATTTTTGGAAGCTTTGTACTCGGGGTGTCACGATACATTTATTTAAGTGATGTATCAAAGTGTCTTCCCTGTGATCCGGCTACATCTATTTACATCAATGTTGGCCACACATCGACACATCATTTTTATAAATTATCCATCCATACATCCATTTTCTGAACCGCTCAGTCCCCACGGGGGTCGCGGGCGTGCTGGAGCCTATCCCAGCCGTCATCGGGCAGTAGGCGGGGGACACCCTGAACTGGTTGCCAGCCAATCGCAGGGCACACAGAGACAGACAACCAACCGCACTCACACTCACACCTAGGGACAATTTGGAGTCTTCAATCGGCCTACCAAGCATGTTTTGGGAATGTGGGAGGAAACCGGAGTGCCCGGAGAAAACCCACGCGGGCCCGGGGAGAACATGCAAACTCCACACAGGGAGGGCCGGAGGTGGAATCGAACCCGCACCCTCCTAACTGTGAGGCGGACGTGCTACCCAGTGCGCCACCGAGCCGCCTTTTATAAATTATCATTTGATTTAATATAATTAATTAAATAATTTTAGACTTAAAATTGCCAGTATCCTTTTATTTTTCATTCCAAGGAGAATGTTTGGTTTTAATCAACTTTTATTCTCCTTTCAAAAACACATTAAGAACATAACTAGAATTGTGTTTTTTCACCTCCGTAATATTGCTAAGATTCGTCTGATTCTTTCAACTCGTGATGTGGAAATTATTATACATGCGTTTATTGAGTACTGTAACGTATTGTAGTCAAGGCGCGGCGTAAGAAATGCATGTATAATAATTTCTCGCATCACGAGAATTGCTATTGTGATGACACATTATCAGTAGGGTAAAACTAACCTGTCTCACTACCTGCATGGCTTAGCGCCTTCGTATCTCGTCGACCTAGTTGTGCCTTACGTTCTGTCCCGTAACCTTCGCTCGCAAAAGACTAGTATTTTAATGACCTCGAGGGCCAAAAAGAAGTCTGCAGGGTCTAGAGCAGGGGTCACCAACACGGTGCCTGTGGGCACCAGGTTGCCCGTGAGAACCGCATGAGTCGCCCGCAGGACTGTTCTTAAATTAGCTCAAATAGCGGCACTTGTCAGTGAGCTGTATCTATTTATTTTACAGTCAAACCTCGGTTTCCGAACGTCCCGGTTCTCGGACAAATCGGAATTTTAACAAAAAACTTGAGATTTTTTTGCTTCGGTTGTTGAACAAAGTTTGGAGGACGAACCTCGCGAGATGATCCGGGAGGACCCTAGAAAACCCGACTGACTAGTTATTGTATTTTCGTTACTTTGACGATTGTATTAACCCCTAATCATGTCTCCAAAGAAAGCAAGTGGGAGCAGTAAAGCCATCCTCAAACACAAAGACGATCTTAAAGCAATGCGACAGTGAGCGCCCGGCGTTCGGTGGTGCGGTGCAGTTGCGCGATCGGACCAAATTAAGCTCCCTGCGCACTGAGGTCCACTTAAATTTTGGAAAGTACATCGGGACGTTAAAAATGTTTTCTAAATTTCAGCGACGGCTCTGTCACAATAATTCGACCAGCGTGGTGCAGTTGCGCGGTCCGCGACGCGTTACAGTTGTGCGTTCGGCGGTGTGCTGCAGTTGTGCAATCGGACAAAATTAAGCTCCCTGCGCACTTAGGTCCACTGAAATGTTGGAAAGTACATCAGGACTTTAAAAATATTTTCTAATTTTCAGCGACGGCTCTGTCACAATAATGTGACCAGCGCAGTGGGCGACGCGCTACGGTTGCGCGTTTGGCGGTGCGCTGCAGTTGCGCAATCGGACAAAAATCCGCAAATGAGAAAATGCTTAATAAAAAGGTGTTTGGTTTTTAGTCTTGGAACGGACTAAAATTATTTTTATTATTTGTAATAGGAAAAATAGATTCGGAATTCGACCAATTCGCTTCTCAAACCGCCTTCTGAAACGGATTGTGGTTGAAAACCAAGTTTTGACTGTATATTTGCTATTCTTGTTAAAATCACACTTACGTGTGAACTGGAAATCACGATAATAACACATAGTGAAAGCTAAATTGAGCAAATTGGCTATTTCAGAAGTGTGTGTCAAACTAGTAGCCCTTTGCCTTAATCAGTACCCAGGAAGTAGCTCTCGGTTTAAGAAAGGTTGGTGACCCCTGGTCTAGAGCATTTTCTATTCGGGCTCCAGAGCTTTGGAATGCCCTACCGATAAATATCAGAACTGCTACCTCTGTAGAAACATTTAAGACACAACTAAAGACACATTTGCTATGGCCTTTAATTAACCTGTGTTGGCCGATCCGGCTGGAGTTTGTGTTCCCCTTCCTGCCCCCCCTACGCCATCCCCGATTAGGTGACACACAAACGGAAAATGGCTGTCTGGATTTCTTGTCGACCAATCGGGATGATGGATGTGAGGTGGACTACCACCCTCGAAGACACTGCCAGGACAATTGAGGGCACCTTGCTGCAGCTCTTCACTGAATATGGACATCCATTTTTCTTTGGATTGTTCGACATTATGTGCCCTCTCTGCATCCATTGCAGCCTGGTCTTCTTGGAAGGGGGATCCTCCCTTCTGTGGTGTCTTCTCATGGTTCCTCATTTTCCCCAGTAGGGTTTTTTTGAGTTTTTCCTTGCCCTCCTGGGAGTTTAAGGTCAGGGGATGATACGAATAATTGTCCATTTCTGTACATGTGACGCCCTTTGAGACTTGTCTGTGATTTAGGGCTGTATCAATAAACTTGACGTATTTATTTTTTGGTCTTACACGCCACCGTGGATGTACCTCAAGCACACAACCTAGTTAATGGTGACGAGGAAGAGTAGAGGAGACCAAAAAATGCACCCGTTTGTGTGGGAACACTAGATTTTGCTAGAAAAGAGATTGTCTTGATAATTGCTGAGTTTTTGTTGCGAAAACCATATGGATTATTACACAAAGTTTAATGGTCTTCCAAAAATTGCTCTAGGCGCGACGTAATAGGTGCGACGTAGTAAACGCATGTATAATAATTTCTGCATCACGAGTTGAAAGAATCGGATGAATCTTAGCAATATTACGGAAGTGAAAATACACAATTCTAGGTATGGTCTTAATGTGTTTTTGAAAGGAGAATAAAAGTGCATTGAAAAAAGATTGAGATCCGTTGGTCTTATTGCCACCTTTATATATGGGAAGGACTTTAATTATTTTCATTTTATCAGGGAAAATTGCTCTTTTTAAAGGTCAATTACATATCTTTGAGAGCAGTAGTATTATTTAGTATATTGACTAGGCAGTTTTTACAGAAAATGTTATGTGGTAATGTGATTTCCAGTGTCCTTTTTCCCATAGCATTCTTAGTGGTAATGTAATTTCCATTGATAATGTAATTTTTAGTGTCCTTTTTTTCCCACAGCCTTCCTAGTGGACAGGCAAAGTCGATGTTCTCGTCGTGTGGATCTGAAAGAGGACTGCAGCTCTCGACCAAGCATAAGCATAGATACCTACACAAATATCAACCTCTATGCAGTGAGTTATACCTTGCATGTGTTTGCTATAATAGTGGGGATGTCTGTTCTCTCTATAAACAGCTCAGGGTGTACAGTACACTTTCGAGTAATTTACAATTTTTCTCGTAAGTAAACTTTATTTAGCAGGGTTGATAACGCAAAGGCTAATGAAGTGGTGGTGGTACCAAGAAATGCCAAGCAATCTTAATGGAAACAAAGATTGCCATTACTGTACTGTAAAAGCAATTCAGTAAATTTAGTTAATTTTTAATTAATGCTTAGACCAGTGGTTTTTAACCTGGGTTCGATCGAACCCCAGGGGTTCGGTGAGTCGGTCGGCTTCAGGGATTTGGCAGAGCTGGTATGTCATTGGCCCTGCCCTGCCCCTGCCCCGTCCCCCTGGCCGCGGATGGCCGAACACACCGGTACCCCACCCCCCTCGTCCGCGGATGGCCGAACACGCCGGGAGCACCCCCCCACCCCTTTCCGCGGTTGGCCGAACACATCGGTACCCCCCTCCCACCCCCCTCCCAAGAGGGGTTCGGTGAATGCGCATATGAACCTGATGGGGTTCGGTACCTCCAAAAAGGTTAAGAACCACTGGCTTAGACACTATATGTGTCAGTATATCAGTAGGTCTTACATAATTTATTTCGTATTTTTAAGTTTTGTAAATTTAATTATTTTTTTATTTTATTCAATTTAATTTTAAAACAAAATTTATCATGTCTTGATCTACAAACAATTCCTCTTACAAACCTCTCAGAACCCATTGTGCTTGTAAGTTGAGGACTCCTGTAATAGTGTCTATCTTGTGTTTATTCTGCTCTTCATATATAATTTTATTGATATTTTTAAGTTTTGTAAATTTAATTATTTTTCAATTGAATTCAATTTAATTTGAAAACAAAATTTACTGTGTCTTGACCTACAAACAATTCCTCTTACAAACAGCCTCTCGGAACAGATTGGAAGTTGAGGACTCCTGTAATAGTGTCAATCTTCTAACAGTGAAAGACGGAATCCCAAAGAAAATTCCAGAAAATTACATCATATGAATTTATAAAAATTGATAACCGTCTGATGAGGAAAAACAACTGTTAGAATGTACATATGATTAAAATAGTAGATTATTGGATTCTTTGTAAGTGGGCAAACCTGCAAAATCAGCAAGGGGACAAATACTTATTTCCCCCACTGTATATCATCGGACGACATGTTGAAGCTGTGTGCCGTCCAACCCAGCCTCCACCACCCTCATGTGAATGACGCGTCTCCGTTGAGACACACATCAAGCGTCCAACTTCGACTCGGATTGTTTTCATAAAACTTTTTTTTTATTTTAAATCAGAAATTTCCCCTTGGCCTACATAGGCTGAGAAACCTCTCACTCCCAGGGTCAAGAGGTAAGCATAAACTGCCCCCATGCTTTTAGTTATTTCCTTCAACTTTTAGTAACTTCAAGATTATTATTTTACTACAACAGCTTTTGCCACTCCTATGCACTGTACATATTGCACAATAAAGCTGAAACCAGACATGGGCAAACTACGGCCCGTAGGCCACATCCGGCCCACGGGGCCGTTTAATCCGGCCCGCCAAACCTGAATAAATTGTATTATTGAACTTTTTTTGGGTCATTTTCCCTGCAATTAGTATGTTTCGCCAATAGATGGGGAAGCGCCCGCCCGCGCATTTACTCCCGGAAGCCGTGTCAGAAAGGTCGGTGCACACTCACAAGTGCGTGTACGTACTAAGTAGTACGGACCCGGCGCACTCCGCACTCTATTTCCATCAGTGCCGAATTTCGAGTGTGGGCTGTGATGTCAGCATTCTCGTAATTTGCGCGCTGAGCTTTCAGATACAGTTTTACGTTAATGCCACCCACAAACCTTCTCCTGGAATCCTTCCACTAAAATGAGTGGCCCGAGGAAAAGAAAGGTGGACACTGAGTGCCGAGTGTTTAAAAAAAAAAAGAGGACAATTTGGCTCGACCTACGTGTGTGAGCAGACGTTCCGCCACATGAACGTCAACAAAGCCCGTCACAGCTCTAGGTTAACGGACCGACACCTCGGCTCTATCCTAAGAATTACCACAACAAATTTTACTCCAGTCCATGATGCACTAGCAAAAAATGGAGACCAACAATACTATTGATTTCTTTATTACTTTATTTAGAAGTATTCTTTCACTGATTCTTCAAGATGATGTATTTGGTCAGAATGTTTGCCATTTTATGTGATTTCGCCTCCTTAGATAAACATATTTCATAAATCTAACCTGCAGGCGCTGAAGTGATGGAAACTATTATTCATAATAACAGTGTCGTATTTAATGAGAATCACTGATAGTAGTTTTTTGGTGAAATATTTTTTTAATGCTGTTAATAAATGCATTTGTTTTACAAAAGCTTTTTTTGAATATCCATGCTTTACTACCTACTAAAAGTACAAACCTTTTATGCAATGACCTTTATATGTCATTTCTATTACTTCACACAAACACTATATCCATCTGCTCCTGGTTCGGCCCCCCGATCAAAATTTAGAACAAAATTCGGCCCGCTAGTCAAAAAGTTTGCCCACCCCTGGCTTAAACCATAAGTAAATTAGCAGAGATAAGAAGCTGTGCAATATTTAAACAAATGGTTAAACAAAAATGTAAATGCAAGTCTCAAATGCAGAAAGTGTGTGTTTAGGTGTGTGTGTGTGTGTGTGTGTGTGTGTGTGTGTGTGTGTGTGTGTGTGTGTGTGTGTGTGTGTGTGTGTGTGTGTGTGTGTGTGTGTGTGTGTGTGTGTGTATGTGTGAGCGTGTGTGCACGTGTGTGTGTGCGCTTGTGTGTGAGTGTGTGTGTGCGTGTGTGTGTGTGCGTGTGTGTGTGTGTGCGTGTGTGTGCATGCGCGCAACATAACATCCATTCATATCCATACATTAGGTTATGGATAATGGATTCAGCAGCAATTGGCGGGGCAAGGATAAGTAATGTTTTACTTTACTTCACTTTGCAACGACTAAGCATTTTTATGCGGTATTCTTTTATTCATATTGTATAGATCAGTCATGTCCAAAGTCCGGCCTGTGGGCCAAATCCGGCCCCCGGTCAGATTTCATACGGTTTCTTATAATGTATTATTAATGGCCCGCCTGCAATGTCAAACCGAATTAAAAAAAATATGAAACTTGAAGTTGTAATTCTTCCTATTACCAAAAACTGGCAGCACCACCCCTCTCTGCTCATTTCTGCCACGGCGACTGCAAAGAAAACGAGGAAAGTTGACATTGAGGGCCGTCGCTTTCAAGAGAAATGGGAATTACAATACTTCTTCACTGAAAATCAAGGCAATTGTGTTTGTCTAATTTATAAAGTAATTTGTCTTGTTTAAGGATTTCAACCTAAAGAGACACTATCAGGGCTTGGTGGCGCACTGGGTAGCACGTCCGCCTCACAGTTAGGAGGGTGCGGGTTCGATTCCACCTCCGGCCCTCCCTGTGCGGAGTTTGCATGTTCTCCCCGAGCCCGCGTGGGTTTTCTCCGGGCACTCCGGTTTCCTCCCACATCCCAAAAACATGCTTGGTAGGCCGATTGAAGACTCCAAATTGTCCCTAGGTGTGAGTGCGAGTGCGAATGGTTGTTTGTCTCTGTGTGCCCTGCGATTGGCTGGCAACCGGTTCAGGGTGTCCCCCGCCTACTGCCCGATGCTGGCTGGGATAGGCTCCAGCACGCCCGCGACCCCCGTGGGGACTAAGCGGTTCAGAAAATGGATGGATGGAGACACTATCAGACTAAACATGTTAACACATACGACAAGCTACAGGGAGTGACCACGCTGATAAAGTGAAGCAGCTCCAAGCTGAACTGGCATCACAACAGCGATTCTTCACGCGGGGCTGTGACTCAAAAGTAAATATTACTAAAGCAAGCTACGAAGTGGCCATGTTAATACTGTTGATATTATAAACCTGTAGACGCAACACAAACTATTACTTTCTGAAAGATATTGTCAAGTCAAGTTTATTTGTATAGCCCTAAATCACAAGCAGTCTCAAAGGGCTTCACATAGACAAACAATTGCAATTATTCTCAAAGCATCCCCTGATCTTAAGCTCCCAAAAGGGCAAGGAAAAACCTACCAGGGGGAAAATGAGAAACCTTGAGAAGGGACCACAGGTGGAAGGATCCCCTTTTCAGGATCACCAGGCTGCAATGTATGAAGAGAGGGCACATAAAATACATATGAAAATCAATGAGAAAGTGGATGTCCAAGTCAAAAAGAAGAGCTGCCGGAGGTTCCCTCGAGTGTCCTGGCAGTGTCTTCGAGGAGGGTAAGGTGCAGTTCTCTCATCCTGAATTGATCCACGATAATCCAGATAGCCGCTGTCAGCTTGGGTGTCACCTAACCACCTCCCCAGCCGGGGAGGGGTGGGGGGAGGGGGGATGGGGAGAGGAAGCGAAAACAAACTCTAGCCGAATTGGCCACTACAGGTTAATTAAAGACCATACCATAGAAATGTGTCTTTAAACGTGTCTTAAATGTTTCTACTGAGGTAGCAGTTCTAATATCCATTGGTAGGGCATTCCAAAGCTCTAGAGCCCGAATAGAAAATGCTCTAGACCCTGCAGACATTTTCTTGACCCTCGGTGTCACTAAAAGACTAGCGTTTTGCGAACGAAGGTTACGAGATGGAACATAAGGAACAACTAGGTTGACGAGATATGAAGGCGCTAAGCCATGCAATGATTTATAGGTTAATAGAAGAACCTTGAAGTCACATCTTAAATGGACCGGGAGCAAATGTAAATTGGCTAATATTGGTGTAATGTGATCAAATTTTCTTGTCCGTGAGAGCAGCCTTGCAGCAGCATTTTGTACTAACTGTAGACTTTTGATGCTGGAATTAGGAAGACCAGAGAATAATGTGTTACTGTAGTCGAGGCGCGACGTGATAAACGCATGTATAATAGTTTCCGCATCACCGGTCGAGAGGATCGGACGAATCTTAGCAATATTATGAAGATGAAAAATCGCAATTCTGGTTATATTCTTAATGTGCTTTTGAAAGGAGAGCGTTTGGTCAAATATTACCCCGAGATTAGTTAGAGTATCACTCTGAGTGAGTACGGTTATCTATAGTTATAGTAGTTTCCTTAAATAAGTGTTGATAACGAGCTGGACCAATTATCAACATCTCAGTTTTTTCTGGGTTAAGATGAAGGAAGTTGAGAGACATCCATTGCTTGATCTCCGCAAGGCACGCATCAAGATTACAACAGTCCCGCGGATCTGTCATCGATAACGGCATATATAATTGGGTGTGATCCGCGTAACATTGAAAACGAATATTATATTTACGTATTATGTCCCCAAGCGAAATCATATAAATATTAAATAGAATTGGTCCGAGTACCGATCCCTGTGGGACACCACGTAACATAGAGCTCAGAGGACCTATTGCCATGGACCACTTGGTGCATCCTGTCTGATAGATAGGAATAGAACCAGCCTAGTGCTGACCCAGAAATACCAACACAACTTTTAAGACACTCTAATAAAATATCGAAGTCTACAGTGTCGAAGGCAGCACTAAGATCGAGCAATAACAATGAAGTGTTTGAATCCATAGCTATGAGGAGATCATTAGTCACTTTAGCAAGTACTGTCTCAGTGGAATGATTAGCTCTAAAACCAGACTGAAAAGATTCATATCGATTATTGGCAACCATGTAATCAATAAGCTGCTGCGCTACTACTTTTTCAAGAAGTTTTGCTATGAATGGGAGGTTTGAAACAAGCCTATAATTACTGAGACAGGCCGGGTCAAGATTTGGTCGTTTAAGTAGCGGTTTAATAATAGCAATTATTATTGCTAAAATAAAGGGCTGTTGGCACTATCCCAGAGGAGACAGACAGATTAATTCTATTTAAGACGGACGGTCTGTTAGAGATTTGCTCACTCCAACTTATTTTGCAAGAACCAAACAGGAGACAAGCAAGTTCTTTTAGACACCTGCAGGTGGAGAGTCCATTTGTCGCTGTCTGAACAGCGATGATCGAATGAAGTCTGAAAAGTCTCCTTCCTGCAAGGGCATATTTATTAGGAGGAACAGAGTGGGGGTGAGAGTGGGGGTCAGAGTAGACAAATGGCCGAAGCCCCTGGGCTGTTGATCAAAGCACAGCAGGGGGTCTTTCACGATGTTGTGTAAACAAAACAACTTTGATTGCTTCCTCTGCAGCTAGTCAATCAGTTCAAAAGATCTTAGCACTTTGTTCTACTACTTTTGTTAAGACAGGACAGGCGAGGGTAATTATTACAGGTTACATTCCAACATAATCCTACGATAAAGATAACCTGGAAAACCCTAACACGGTCTTAAAATTTGAAATAGTTCTTTAAATTGTTTGGCTGGAAGCGGGTCGAGGAAACATGTTGTTTGTTTAGCCGCACTAACCAAGTGTAAGTCTTTCAAGGGATACACTTTTAAAATTTGAGAAGGTTATTGCATGATCGTCAGCGCCGGTAATTGGCGGTCTTGACTGAGCGATTGGAATGGACAGCTTGATCTCATCCCTAATGGATTCAATCTTTTTAGCGAAAAATTTCATGAACTCGTCAGCTGAGTGGAAGGAGCTATCGGGGGTTGGCTGGTGTAGTGTTAGCTTTGCCACTGTATCAAATAGGTATTTAGGATTGTTTTTATTGAGATTAATGACTTGCAAAAAATAATGAGTTTTTGCTAAGATAAGCGCATCTTTATATTTCAGAAGGCTGTCATGCTGATGGAAAATCTCAAGTTTGGTTAAACGCCATTTGCGCCCATGCTTTCTACATAATTGCTTAAGTGGACGTGTTTCAGCTGTGAACCATGGAGTAGGCAATCTACCGCGAATTTTCAGATGTAGCGGCGCCACAGAGTTGATGGCATTTAACAATGTCGCATTGAATTCATTTGTAAGATCATCAATAGAGCCGATATATGCGGGAAATATGGCATCTGCCGACGACAGTAACTCAGATAGCGCAGTTGCAGTCGTGGAGTTAGTATTACGTCTGCTATAATTCTGATTGCTCTCTCGTCTTTGACAAAGAACTAAAATTTCAAATTTTATTAAGTAATGATCAGACAAAACAGTAGTGTATGGCAGTACTGTTATATTCGAGGTTGCCGATCCTCGGGATAATAACAGATCTAAGGTATTTCCATTCTTATGCGTTGCTGCCTGTACGGCTTGCGTAAAACCAAACGTATCAGTTAAAGTCTGAAACGCCGAAGTAAGTGGCTCTGACGGTAAATTCATGTGGATATTGAAATCACCCATGATTATTACTATATTATCCGCATTTGTCACTCGATGCCGACTCATCTTTCTGGCGAGGTCGCAAGTCTTCGCTATGTTTTTCTTTGTGATCTCTGATTGCCTCATCCTAACATCTTTGGCGCCGACGTGTATCACTATGTCCGAGTAGCTAGTGTTGTTGGAACTACGCTGTTGACTAGGCCTATTGCGAGTCAGTTCCCTAAGATAAGCTTCTATGTCGGGTGCTCTGCCCCCAGGAATACTCATTACTGTGGCTGGATTTTTAAGCGTGATATTTCGGGTAATGGAGTCACCTATGACCAAGGTGCAAGGGCAAGTAGACCGAGATGACTTTGGACGGCTATGCGTCTTACCTGGCTCATCGTGATTAGCAAGCCGCTTGGAGCTAATGCTAACTGGGCTAGCGGGCTGACTACAGTCCGCATCTGTGTCCGCCATATTTACTGTTATCGCACTATTCTGCTCTAGCTGGCGGACACGTCCCTCTAGTAGGGACAACCTCTCTAAGAGAAGGATGCAGTTGGTGCACAAAGCCGTACAAACCTCTTGATCCGCAGCCATACTTATCTGATGATCGACAGTGGACAAAGGGCCACGAAGCCTCCGCTCAGAGCCAGACAGCGACGTGGACGAAAATCCTGTTATATTGTAAATGACAAGAGCAAAATTCACTTGTTCTAAGTTTTAATAATAACAGAAAACTTTGCATTACTTATGACTCCTCTTTAAAATGTTCATGAAACAAAAATAATTTTAAATTAGGTCGCATGGCAATTCCAAGATGGCGCCCGTGATGGCAAGCCGTCTGCCTCACTCCTTTGCTGTTAAGTCTTTTTCCCTGCCCTTGCTGCTGTCTGCCTTCCGATATGTTTCTGCTCTGCTGACATATGGTCGCCAAACCCTCCTCGACCTTAGGGCTTGGTTTGAATCCCCACTGCTACCTGATTGGCCATTTATCGATCAGCAAACACCCGTGCTGGCGGACATTCCTGAACATCTGCGCCGACTGTCTTCTGTCTCTCCCCGGAGGGATCGTGACCAAAAGTCCCGCTCCAACGGACCCTGCGGCTCCGAACACCGACGCCGGCTGTCATACCCTCTTCCCCAGAGAAAGCGCTCTAGAAGATGAGAAAGACGTGTGATTGTCCGCCTCAAAGCTCACCTGAGAGTCTCCTCCTCGGCTGAGCTGCGCCGCAGATTTTCTCCTCCTGTCCGGTTTGTGTATAGCCATTGGATCCATCCCGTCTTTCTGGTGCCAGCCCCGCTGATTACTCCGGTGGACGGACGTGCTACCCTGGCGCAGCTTGGAGCTGGAGCATCAAGATTTAAGATTCAAGAGTTTTTTATTTGCCATGTTTGAGCGTGCCAAACAAGGAATTTGACTTCGGTAAATCACAGCCTCTGTTCAACATTTAGGTGACTAACAACAACCCTCAGGACATGTGAAAAATGGAAGATATTCTCAAACATCCCCTGATTTTAAACTCCCAAGAGGGCAAGGAAAAACTCAAAACTCCAACTAGGGGAAATGAGAAACCTTGAGAAGAGACCACAGATGGGAGGATCCCTCTTCTAGGATGACCAGGCTGCAATGGATGCAGAGAGGACACATAGTACAAACAGTGTAGACAAAAAAGTTGTGGAGAGCAGGATGTTATTGCACAGTAATGACTCTGAGACTCTAAGAGTGGTGTGAGTTCATCAGAGCAACAGCCTGGGGGAAGAAGCTGTCTCTGTGTCTGCTGGTTTTAGTGTACAGAGCTCTATAACGCCGTCCGGAGGGGAGTAGTTCAAACAGACTGCAACCTGGGTGAGAAAGGTCTGTTGAGATGTTACTTGCACGTTTCCTGGTCCTGGACAGGTACGAGTCTTGGATAGATGGGAGGTTGATTCCAATTATCTTTTCTGCAGTCCTTATTGTCCGTTGCAGTCTGTGCTTGTCTTTTTTGGAGGCCGATCCAAACCAGACAGTGATGGAGGTGCAGAGGACAGACTGGATGATGGCAGTGTAGAAGGTCTTCAGCAGCTCCCGCAGCAGGTTGAACTTCTTGAGCTGTCTCAGGAAGTACAGCCTCTGCTGGGCCTTCTTCCGGACAGAGTCTATGTGGCCGGTCCATTTCAGGTCCCGAAAGATTGTGGTTCCCAGGAACTTGAAGGTGTCTGTGGAGAGAATAGTATTACTGCGGATAGTGAGGGGTGAAAGTGGTGAAGGGTCTCGCCTGAAGTTCACTGTCATCTACAAGGTCTTGAGCGGGTTAAGCTCTAGGTGGTTTTGGCTGCACCAGTGGACCAGCCGCTCCACCTCCTGTCTGTACGCAGTCTCATCACCGT
This sequence comes from Syngnathus scovelli, assembly GCF_024217435.2. Lineage (NCBI taxonomy): Eukaryota > Metazoa > Chordata > Actinopteri > Syngnathiformes > Syngnathidae > Syngnathus > Syngnathus scovelli. Next base: position 2,733,574 of record NC_090847.1, on the reverse strand, counting down.
TCTGGATCAGTCCGATGAGAGGGGTGTCGTCTGCATACTTCAAGAGTTTCACAGGAGAGTCACCTGCGGAGACATCATTGGTGTAGAGGGAGAAGAGCAGTGGGGAGAGGACGCACCCCTGAGGGGCTCCAGTATTGGTGGTCCGGGTGTCAGATGTGATGATCCCCAGCCTCACACGCTGTCTCCTGTTGGGCAGGAAGCTGGTGATCCACTGACAGGTGGAGGCAGGCACCACGAGCTGGATGAGCTTCTGGTGGAGGATGTCAGGAGCGATGGTGTTGAACGCCGAGCTGAAGTCCACAAACAGGATCCTGGCGTATGTTCCTGGGGTGTCCAGGTGTTTCAGGATGTAGTGCAGTCCCATGTTGACCGCATCATCCACTGACCTGTTTGCCCGGTAGGCAAACTGGAGCGGGTCCAGCAGGGGGCCCATGACATCCTTCAGGTGGTTCAGCACTAACCTCTCGAAAGATTTCATGACCACAGATGTCAGTGCAACAGGTCTATAGTCATTCAGACCTGTGATGGCGGGCTTCTTGGCCACTGGAACGATGGTTGAGCTCTTGAAGCACGAGGGCACCTCACACAGCTCCACGGAACGATTGAAGATCCATGCAAAGGTGGGCGCCAGCTGTTCAGCACAGACTTTCAAGCAGGAAGGCGACACGCCGTCTGGGCCCGGTGCCTTGCTGATCTTTTGTCTCCGGAACATCTGGCGCACTTCCTCCTCGCGGATCTGGAGTGCGGGCGCGGCCTCTGCAAGAGAGAGAGTCGGTGACCACGGTGATGGAGGTGTGGACAGAGCAGTTGTGGGGGGAGGTGAGTATGTAGATTGTGCTGCAGGAGGTCCCGTTGTGTGGGAGGACCGATCAAACCTGCAGTAGAACCTGTTTAGCTGGTTAGCAAGCCTTGGGCTCTCCACATGAAGCCCGTGATGCTCTGCAGACCTTTCCACACTGTTGAGGGATCAGGATTGGCAGAGAGGTGTCTCTCCAGGCTCTCCCCGTAACACCTCCTGGCTTTCCTGACCTCTCGGTTCAGTGTGTTTCTGGTCTGCTTGGACAGGTCCCGGTCACCACTCCTGTAGACCTCCTCCTTGACTTTGCACAGCCTCCTGAGGGTTGGTGTAACCAAGGTTTGTCGTTGTTGTACGTGCAGAAGGTCTGCACACACAGATCCTCACAAAAACTGATGTATGATTTGACAGTGTCAGTGAGTTCATGCAGGTCTGAAGTTGCAGCTTCAAAAACTCTCCAATCGGTGCAGTCAAAGCAGGCTTGGAGGTCCTGCCTTTACTCCACTGTCCACTTCCTTACAGTCCTCACCACAGGCTTAGAAGTTTTTAGTTTCTGTCTGTAGGCCGGGATCAGATGAACTAGACAGTGGTCCGAGAGTCCTAAAGCTGCACGAGCCACAGAGTGGTATGCATCCTTAATTACGGTGTAGCTGTGGTCCAGTGTCTGTGCCCCTCTGGTGGGACACGTTATGTGCTGTCTGTATCTGGGGAGTTCGTGTGCGAGGTTCGCCCTGTTAAGATCACCCAGAACAATGATTAGTGAATTTGGTAGAAGTTTCTCCATGTCTGTCACCTGGTCAGCCAGCATCTGCGTGGCTTCACTCGCACGTGCGTGTGGTGGAATGTAAACAGCCGCCATGACGATCGAGGAAAACTCCCGTGGTGAATAGAACGGCCGGCAGTTTATGAAAAGTGTTTCTAGGAGAGGGCTGCAAAACTATTTCAACACCATGACATCAGTACACCAACGTTCATTAATGTAGAAACAGAGACCACCTCCCTTTGATTTCCCGGAGAGCTCCGCGCTGCGATCTGCACGCGTTAGCCGAAACCCAGCTAACTCCATGGCGTGGTGGGGGGTTCGTTCGCTAAGCCATGTTTCAACAAAACACAGCGCGGCGGATCTGCTGAAGTCCGTGTTCCTTGAAGTGAGGAGCAGCAGTTCGTCCATCTTGTTCGCCAGGGAGCGGACATTCGCCAGATGAATTGACGGTAGGGCAGAACGGAATCCTCTCTGCCTCAGCATTACGAGGGCTCCGGCTCGTTTTCCGCGTCGCCGCCGTCGCGCTAGCTTGTATAGCACCGCCGCTCCGGCTAAAATCTCCGACAAACAGTCTGAATCAGAGAGAACAAGAGAGAAATTACCAGAAGAAGACTGACCGATGTTTAACAGTGCTTCTCTAGTAAAAGTGATCCGGGATGGACAGCAGAAGACACAGAAAACACACAAAATAAGACAAAGAAACAGAGAGCGACTCACCGTGGCGGCTGTTAGAGATTTGCTCACTCCAACTTATTTTGCAAGAACCACACGGGAGACAGGCAAGTTCTTTTAGACACCTGCAGGTGGAGAGTTCACTCGTTGAAGGAATGAAGTCTAAAAACTCTCCCTCCTGCAATGGCATATTTATTAAGAGAAACAGAGTGGGGGTAAGAGTAGGTTGAATAGGAAGCCCTTGTGCTCTAGTCAAAACATATTGTTAGAGATTTGCTCACTCCAACTTATTTTGCAAGAACCACACGGTAGACAAGCAAGTTCTTTTAGACACCTGCAGGTGGAGAGTCCATTCGTCGCTGTCTGAACAGCGATGATCGAATGAAGTCTAACTCAGGCCTCTTGCAGGAGCATTTTTATTGAGAGAAACAGAGTGGGGGTATGGGTAGGCTGGCTAAAGCCCTTGTCCTCTAGTCTAAACATGTCAGGGGATGTTTTACGACCTTGTGATAAGGAGGACAAGGTAAGGTATTTATTACCTGTTGCATTCCAACATAATCCTACGATAAAGATAACCTGGAAAACCCTAACACATATCAGGGGATGTTTTACGACCTTGTGGAGGATGGGACAAGGTAGCTTATTTATTACGGGTTGCATTCCAACATAATCATACGATAAGGATCATCTGAAAAACCCTAACATCTCCCTCCTGTTTTATCATATGATTATGCCACCCCAAACAACAAAGACAAGTAAAAAACATATATACATGTATAATGAAGAAAGAAGAATAGTAAAAATAAAAAAAACAACAAACAATGATAGCAACACTTTCCAGTGAAGATGAGGCATTACCTCAATACCCCAAGACCAAACTTATTGTGTAAGCGAAAAACCTGCCGGCCAGATGTTATTAGAAGGAAAATTCTTACACGGTTCCTTTGCCTAAGACGACCAGAATGCTATCAATAAAAAACAAAACAAAAACACAGAAACAGTACATCATTGTATCCATCACTTGCGAAGCATTTTCGATGGTCAAATCATCAAGTTTCTGTAAAACATGCTCAACAGAACAGCATCTACGCAATCCATGTGTCACGCCCGTGCCACTTCGCTCGGCCACACCCCTTTCGTTACCATAATGTCTGTCACCTGCTTCCTATTGTTACCCTGTGTATTTAAGCCCTGCCCGTGTGTTTCTCCCTGTCGGTGTCTACTGTTGTGTCCATTCCTGTTCGTGCCCAGTGTTCCTGTTTGTGTCATCTGGTTTTCCCTCGGTCTGTCTGAAGGCTCACGGTCAGAATTTTAATCTTGTCCAAGGGGACTTCATGTCGGTCAGTCTGTCTGTTTTGCTGGCCGTGAGTCTTCCTCCCGTCTGTGTCGTTCGTTCCCCACCTGCCTCCCTTCCAACTCCTTTTCCCTGCAATAAATCCTGGTTCAAGCTGCATTTGGTCGCCCTGGCTCAACTCATTCCTGACACCATGTTTCATTATCGTCATCACATCCGTCATCTCTAAGAAGTTGTATATGAACTTGGGCTACAGTAGAGGACACAAACTTCCACACAGCAGACTTCAAACATGGGATGACGCAGGACGTAAACAAGCACAACACCACCAGCACAACAAGCACAGGAGACAGCAATTTCAAAAGCAGTTGCCACCAGCTGCCAGAGAATCGCCACGAAAAGAAATCAAACTGATGTGGGACCTTGTCATTAGACATGGCCTGCTGTAAGTTCTTCAGTGAATTCATGGCGTCGTTGATGTGGGTGTCATTTTCTCCTGGTATGTATGTGCAACAGCAAGTCCCAATGATGTGGCACACACCACCTTGTGCTGCCGTCAACAAGTACAAAACCATCCTGTTTTGCAAGACCATCAGTCTAATAACCTGAATCTCTCTATTTTGTTCATCGTTGATTTGCAGTGAGAGATTCACAAAGGATTGAAAACGATAGTTCAGTGTCTCGATGAAGAGCGATAGTTTCCCAACCCCAATCTGAGGAAAGAGCGCAAGGACAACTTTGTCTCCGACGGACCATACTTTATGGTCGTCTGGAACGTTTGCACCCCAGACAGGGTCATGAGGGTCGAAGGTTGCAACTGCCCTGCGTCGACGTCCAGAAGAGTTGTGTGCTTCTGTCAGCTGATGATGTCGTATCCTGTAGGTGTGGTCTGTCACCCACACTGGTGCACACACTCCTGTCCAGTTGGCGGGCAGCATCGGGTAAACCTTGGATGTAACGTGTAATTCACTCCAGCTGGTCTCTCTGTGTAGTCCACTTGTGGTATTGTTCATCCTCTAACAGTCACATTGAGATTTGCCCAGAATAGCTGATCACAGGCACTGTCTGCAAGTCCAGGGCGGTAAGGGTCAGCATCTTTGACTGTGACAGCACGGTGTTGATATCCAACTCCTGGATGCCGTGTCCCTGTAAAACAATGCTCTAGACTTTCCTGCTACGTTTCACACAATAATAATGATGAGTAAATCATCAGATACCTCTCGTGCATACACCCCAACAAACGTTAAGTAGATGTGAGATAACTTGCATGAAGTCTACTTAACTAAACATTGAGTAAATATGGGATAACTTAAACTGTCCCGGTCAACAACAATTCGTAAATAGAAACTACAAGGCATAATAGATAAAGAACTTCTCTTTAGCTAGACAAAGAACAAAGGTGTTCTGTTCATAAATAGTGAGGGCCTCTCACAGATAAGACAAGGAAGGGAGTATAAGAACTCCCTAAAACCTGGCAGATGTGTTGGCCTTGAGCGAAGGTATGAGACCTCCGGTTCAGGCCGGCCAGCGCTTCTACAAAACTAATTATCCTGACATTTCCCCACTGTTTATCACATATTTGCTCAAATTCACACATCACCGTAAACAACCCCTTTTCTCGACTCTCAGTCGTCGGATCACATTCATGAGGACAAATATGTTTACACCAAAGGATAATTGTTGTGATGTCATCATTCAGAATCCCATGGATCTGGGAAAAGTCTGGTAACACAGATGCAGGAATTTTGCCATCAACATCATCATGTTGCCGCTCAGACATTAGGTATATCTGAGCAATCTCGTCCTCCATGGGCGATATTACTGTAGTGGCGAGACAATTAAACAGAGCACGAAGACACGGTATGCAACATCCATACAAGGTGAGCATAGCAGCAACACTGCAACTGATGGTAAAATTGAGGACACAATGGCGTTATACTTCCCAAAAGCATTCATCCACTTGTAGTGCTCTTTCATCCTCGTTTTGAGGGATCGCAGGCCTGCAATCCGTCAGGCTCCCATCAGGGGCAGTGTTGTTGGGGATGAAGGCGCAGCATTGTTCTCCAAACATTGCGCAGACGCCTCCTTTCTCAGACAACAACATATCATGAGCATTGTGGTTCTGGATCGACATTAGGGAAGGTGTGGCTAGCTGTTCATGCACTGCCTCGAGCCCCGCTTGTGTCCGTTTGCCCAATTTCTGCATGTTTAAAGGATGTAATTTATCCTGTCTACATTCTTGTTCATCGTTCACCAGCAGCAAATGGAGGACTCCCATCCCGCTGCAATTTGGTCATTTAATTCTTATTAATCAGGAACTCCTCTAGGGACTCCAATTGCATCAATTTCGGTCAAATCATCGTCGCCTCTCAAATTTAAAGATATTTTGGTTTTTACCAGCTTTTTCCCCAGATCTTGGCATGTTGATGTATATACAATTTCGCTTGACTACATTCTCTGAAAGCAATGGCTTTCTTTTTTTTTTCTTTTTTCTCTCAATGGATATTATATAGACTGCTCTGTCACACACTTCACAATCCAGTAAACGTGACAGATTTCACACAATCTTTAGTCAATGGCAACGGTACAACATAAATAATCGGTCGCAAATCCATACATATGACATATTCATTTTTTTTCTGTCTTTGCAGCTTGTTTTGCCATAAGCAATCAATTGTTTCTTTATTCAGTTACTCTTATAGTTAATTACCTGAAACAAATTATCCACATTCATTCTAGATATTCATCCCATTCTTTAACATCTACAGAGGTTGTTGACAAAGTACACATATAAACATCATACTTTCATGGCAGTCCAGATCCGACACAGCAGATCATCCTGCAAAGGTCAAATTGATCTTTTAAATTGAAGGCATTCAGTGTTTTTGTTTTTGTTGAAACAAGCTCTACAAAAAAAATGTTAGTTTTGTTTTGAAAATGTTTTGAATATGAATCAAATCCATATGTTGTATAAAGCTGACTGACTTGCCCCACTATCCCTCCTCTTGAGCCATGTGACACGCACCATGGCTCCATATTGTTTCCCATTTGCATAGGTTCTTTGGTAGGTGTACTGTTATCCCGTTTATTCTTTCGTTAAACGCTCTAACACTGCCCCCTAGTGACCGAATTTAGGTTAGGTTTCATTCGTTCATTCATTTCCGGTTACTCGACCCCCACTCAACCACTACGCAGTTCGTACGCAGCTACCAGACAGTGCACATCGTCGCAGCGGGTTCGTGGCTCAGCCTTGGGGTATCTTAGTCTGTAAGTTATACATTCTAGTTGACTTTCTGTATATGTGTGTTTATAAAATGTACGCTAACATCCTAAGCTCCATTTGCCTGTGAATGCTACGCTAGTATTGCAAATGTGATTGTTTAGCGCTACTTTTGGCTACAATGCTATGCTAGGTTTACGCATGTGACGGTTAGGTAGGCTAATCGTCTCCATTTAAGTTTATATGTTTTCATGTCTACATCTTTTGTGATTTTGATGTACATTCTACTGATGCACGGTTGTTGTGTGAATTACAGTTTTACAAATACCTGTACAAGAAATAACTGCCTGTGTGCCAAGTAAAGCAGCTACAAACTACGCGGCCGCAGCGTCCTTTTTCTTCAGTTGTTCGCTATCTGTCTAGCCTTGGCAGACGTCACGCCAGCGTGAGGACAGAATAGTAAAAAGACTGTTACCCGGCGGGTTGAACCACAGCAAAAACGATTGTGACCCAGCGAGTTGAACCACAGAAAAACTACTGTGACCCAGCGAGTTGAAACTCCACAGTAAGAAGACTCTTACACAGCGGACTGAAACTCCACAGTAAGAAGACTCTTACACAGCGGACTGAAACTCCACAGTAAAAGACTTCATCTACTGACACTAAAACACGCATCCAAACGATACAAGATGGAGCAGCGAAATGAGTCGGTCCAGTCACAAAAGCTCTACGACACCAGATCAATCGCCGTAAGAACGGAGTCTTCAAGGTCCAGCAGGTCCTCAACCAGCTCTGCAGCCACCAAAGCAAGGGCAAGAGCCGAAGCAGCCCTGGTGGAGGCGAAATATGCAGCTCGAGAAGCAGAAATGATGAAAGCAAAGGCTAAAATAGAGGCTGAAGCAGTACAACTGGAGGCCAGTCTGTATGTGCTAAAGACCGAGAGAAGTGCCACAGCAGCGGCAGCTGAAGCAGCAGTCTACGAAGAGGCAGCAGCAATGGAAGTCCGCTCTCTCGAAGATCCGACGCAGATCCCTCCGGAGGACAACGCTCAACGCACCAGCGAGTATGTGAAGGCTCACTACGTGACACCGAACGCTCAGCAGCCAGCTCCGTGTCCACAGCAGCCGCTCAACGCATCGTCGCCAGCACCACGAGCATCGTCGCCAGCACCACCAGCTCCAACCCAGTGGTACCCGCTCACCAACACCGTCACAAACCAGCCTAAGACTCTTGTTAATGATGAAGTTATGTTTGATTATAATACAAATAGATCTGCACATTGTCCTTCAGCTCCAGTGTCTCACACAGCTAGCTTCAGAAATTATCCTTGGGAACCAGCACAAATGACTGATCTTACCAAATATCTCGTTAGAAGAGAACTTGTGAGTTCCGGACTTTTGAAATTTGATGACTGTCCAGAAAACTACTGGGCCTGGAAAACTTCTTGTGATTAGAGATGTGATTAGAGAACTTAATCTAACAGCTAGAGAAGAGATTAATTTGCTTTTAAAGTGGCTTGGCCCCGAATCTTCCACACAAGCCACGCGTATCAGGTCCGCGCATGTTCACAACATTACAGCAGGAGTAGCTATGGTGTAGGAAAGGTTAGATCAGGGGTCACCAACCTTTCTTAAACCGAGAGCTACTTCCTGGGTACTGATTAAGGCAAAGGGCTACCAGTTTGACACGCACTTCTGAAATAGCAAATTTGCTCAATTTGGCTTTCACTATGTGTTATTATTGTCATTTCCAGTTCATATGTAAGTGTGATTTTAACAAGAATAGCAAAAATACAGTCAAACCTTGGTTTTTGACCACAATCCGTTCCAGAAGGTGGTTCGAGAAGCGAATCGGTCGAATTCCGAATCTATTTTTCCTATTACAAATAATGGGAATTTTTTTTATCCGTTTCAAGCCAAAACACCCCGCCTTTTTTAAGCATTATTTTTCATTTGCGCACATTTGTCCGATCGCGCAACTGCAGCTCACCGCCGAACGTGCAACCGTAGCGCGTCGCCCACCGCGCAACTGCACCACGCTGGTCGCATTATTGTGACAGAGCCGTCGCTGTAATTTAGAAAATATTTTTAAAGTCCTGATGTACTTTCAAAAATGTAAGTGGACCTCAGTGCGCAGGGAGCTTAATTAGGCCCGATCGCCCAACTGCAGCGCACCGCCGAACGCGCAACAGTAGCACGTCGCTGACCGTGCAACTGCACCGCGCTGGTCGCATTATTGCGACAGAGCCGTCGCTAAAATTTAAAAAATATTTTTAAAGTCCTGATGTACTTTCCAAAATGTAAGTGGACCTCAGTGCGCAGGGAGATTAATTTGGTTCGATCGCGCAACCGCAGTGCGCCGGGCGCTCACTGTCGCATTGCTTTAAGAGCGTCTTTGTGTTTAAGGATGACTTTACTGCTCCCACTTGCTTTCTTTGGAGGCATGATTAGGGGTTAATACAATCGTCAAAGTAACGAAAATACAATAACAACAGTCAGTCGGCATCCGGGCCGCGAGGTCGGGTTTTCTCGGGTCCTCCCGGCTCATCTCGCGAGGTTCGACCTCCGAATTTTGTTCGACAACTGAAGCTAAAAAATCTTGAATTTTTTGTTTGAAATCCGATTTGTTCGAGAACCAGGACGTTCGAAAACCGAGGTTTGACTGTAAAATAAATAGATGCATCTCACTGACAAGTGCCGCGATTTGAGCTAATTTTAGAACAATCCTGCGGGCGACTCATGCGGTCCTCACGGGCGACCTGGTGCCCGCGGGCACCGTGTTGGTGACCCCTGGGTTAGATGATACATATGGCTCACCAGAAGTCATTGAGAATGCTCTTTTGTCGAAACTAGAGAACTTCCCTAAAATCTCGAACAAAGATAATCAGCGTCTCAGAGAGTTAGGAGACATTCTTTTAGAGATTCAAGCAGCTAAGTCAGAGGGATATCTTCCTGGTCTATCTTATCTTGACACAGCTAGGGGGGTAAATCCTATTGTCGAGAAGCTTCCTTACGGTCTGCAAGAACGCTGGATATCACTCGGGTCTATGTACAAAGAAGAACACAGGGTGTCCTTTCCACCATTCACTTACTTTGTAAGTTTCATATCCAGACAAGCAAAAACCCGAAACGATCCAAGCTTTGCGTTCTCATCGAACTGCGCTGTAAGTCAGCCAAAACATTAAAGATATCCAAAACAGTATAACAATCCCAGAACAGTTTCAGTGAAGAAGACAGAAGTAACAGCAAAACCTATGAGTAATAGTGTCAAAGGGAACAAAATAGAGGAGCCAGCAGATCAGTGCCCAATACACAATAAACCACATCCTCTATCAAAATGTCGTGGATTTAGGATCAAACCGTTAGATGAGAGGAAAGCTTATCTAAAAGAGAACTCAATCTGTTTTCGCTGTTGCGCTACCACAAAACATGTAGCCAAAGACTGTAAAATCGCTGTGAAATGCAAAGAGTGTGACAGTGACAGACACATCAGTGCGCTACATCCCGGTCCAGCTCCCTGGTCAACTTCTGCTCAAGTAACGGAGCAAGTGCAAGGCGGGGAGTGTGAAAACAGTTTCCCTGAAGTGATCGCAAAATGCACTGAAATCTGTGACAAAGCGCAGGGACTCAGGTCATGTTCTAAAATCTCACTTGTGAATGTGTACCCTGCTGGTCGCCCTGACCAATCTCAGAAAATGTACATTGTGTTGGATGACCAAAGCAATCGGTCCCTGGCGAAGTCTGAGTTTTTTGAGCTGTTTAATGTCAAATCAGCTCCGTCCACTTATACCTTGAAAACATGTACTGGTGTTAGTGAGGCCACAGGCAGGAAAGCTCACAACTTTGTTGTTTCCTCACTTGATGGTGGCACTCATGTAACTCTTCCACCTCTGCTGGAGTGCGACGCACTGCCAGGTGACCGCAGTGAAATTCCTACGCCTGACGTTGTAGAGTTATTCCCGCATCTCGAACCCATTGCTGGCAAGATACCACCTTTAGAGCCCAGCACACCTATTTTGCTCTTATTGGGGCGAGATGTTTTAAGTGTTCATAAAGTGCGTGAACAGTACAATGGCCCGCACCACTCACCTTATGCCCAACGATAAGACTTGGGGTGGGTTATTGTGGGTGAAATATGTCTAAATGGAGTACACAGACGGACAAAGGTGAACGTGTACAAAACTAACGTCCTACCAAATGGACGGTCTTCTTTTCTTGAGCCTTGCACAAATGCAATGAAGGTGAAAGAGACATTTGTCATGCCAAAACAGAAGACTAATGCTTTCTGTGACATCGAGACTGCTTCTCTCAGACAGACTGATGCTCTGGGTGTCAATGTCTTTCAAAGAAGTCCTGATGACGACAAACCAGGTTTGTCTATAGAAGACAAAAGGCTCATTGAAATAATGGACAAAGAAATGTACATGGACAATGACAACCACCTTGTGGCGCCTTTGCCTTTTCGTGACCAGCGACCACTTCTTCCCAACAACAGAGAGCAGGCTCTGAAACGCCTCAATGTTCTGAAACGGGCTTTGGACAAAAAAACAGCTATGAGAGAACAGTTCATCGAGTTCATGCAGAGGATATTTGACAATGACCAAGCTGAAAAGGCTCCAGAGTTAACGCCAGGTGAAGAGTGTTGGTACTTACCAATATTTGGTGTGTATCATCCTCAGAAACCGAGCAAGATCCGAGTTATATTTGACTCGAGCGCCCAGTTAGAGGGTGTCTCACTAAATGATACTCTCCTCAGAGGGCCTGATTTGAACAATACGCTTCTTGGTGTTTTACTGCGCTTCAGAAAGGAACAAGTTGCAGTTACTGTTGATGTAGAACAGATGTTCTATTGCTTTCGAGTGAAGGAATCACACAGAAACTATCTGAGGTTTCTCTGGTTCAAAGACAATGATCCAAACGAAGCCATCACAGAGTTTCGCATGAAAGTCCCAGTTTTTGGGAACAGTCCTTCTCCAGCCATTGCTATCTATGGTCTGAGACGGGCAGCTGAGCTGGGAGAAGAAGAGCATGGATCGAAGACCAAAGCGTTTGTCTTCCGCAATTTCTATGTGGATGATGGACTTGCTTCTGTCTCCAAGGAGAGCGAAGCTGTTGAACTTTTAGAAGATGCCAGACGCATGCTAGCTGAGGCAAACATTAGGCTTCACAAAATCGCGTCTAATGTCGGGCGTGTCATGAATGCATTTCCTCCAGAAGAAAGAGCCACAGATCTTAAAGATTTGGATTTGGATGTGGATCCTCTGCCGCTCCAACGCAGTCTTGGGGTCTGTTGGGATCTAGAACGTGACTGTTTCACCTTTCGAGATGCAAAGGACACTAAACCTTTCACCCGACGTGGAATACTTTCTTTTGTCAATAGTCTTTATGATCCTCTCGGATTTGCAGCACCTGTGACGATTCAAGGCAAAGCATTGTACAGAGAGTTGACACTTGAGCAACAAGATTGGGACGATCCTCTACCATCAGACAAAGAAGCAGAGTGGTTAAAATGGACTGAATCGCTCAGTGTACTAGAAAGTCTACAGATTCAGAGACCTTTTGTTTCCATTACATTATCAGAGACACAAACAAGAGAGCTTTGCATCTTCTCAGATGCTTCGATGATGGCAATAGCAGCTGTTGCTTATCTCAAAGTGTCCGACAGAGGTGGACACTATCAGGTCGGATTTGTCATGGGCAAGTCTAAGCTTGCACCATCTTCTGCTCACACAGTACCTCGCTTGGAACTATGCGCAGCCGTTCTCGCAGTAGAACTGGCTCAGATCATTGTTGGTGAATGTGACATAGAGTTTGACGCAGTAAAGTTTTACACCGACAGTCGAATAGTTCTTGGGTACATTCACAACAGCACTCGCAGATTTTACGTCTATGTGAAAAATCGAGTTGCTCAGATTCGTAAATCAACCAAACCTGAGCAGTGGGTTTATGTAGCCACAGACCAAAACCCTGCAGACCATGGCACCAGAGTAGTTCAAGCTTCTCACTTGCAAAACACTACTTGGCTTACTGGTCCACAGTTCTTAGTGCAGTCAGAGACAGAACAAACAGAAACGTTTGCACTTGTGAATCCATCAGAGGATGGGGAAATTCGCCCCCAAGTGACTGCTCTCATAACCAAAGTCAGCAAAAACAAGCTTGGCTCTCACAGGTTTGAGCGCTTCTCAACATGGAAATCCTTGGTCCAAGCAATGAGAACTCATCTGCAGGTTGCTATGTCAAGATCCAAAGCATCCCAGTCAGACGTCATAAAACCCTCACATCCCAAAGTTGTCATACTCAAATGTGTGCAACAGGAAATCTATCAAGAGGAAATTGAGTTGCTTTCTAAAGGGAAAGATCTCCCTTCAAACAGTCCCATCGGGAAGCTTGACCCCTTTGTTGACGAGGATGGCTTACTAAGAGTTGGGGGACGTTTACAATCTGCTGAAAAGCATCCTGTGATAATACCAAATTCTCACCATGTGGCAGTTCTTTTGGTCAGGCATTATCACAATGAGGTAGCCCATCAGGGGCGTCAGTTCACTGAAGGCAGTTTGCGGACTGCAGGGCTGTGGATTGTAGGAGCTAAGAGACTCATATCCACCATTATACACAAATGTGTCTTGTGTCGGAAGTTAAGAGGCCGCTTTGAAGAACAGAAGATGGCTAGTCTTCCTTCTGATAGGCTTACTGTTGACCCACCATTCACTCATGTCGGTCTTGATGTTTTCGGGCCTTGGAGTGTCACATCACGTCGCACTAGAGCAAGCAGTGTTGAGAACAAAAGGTGGGCTGTGATGTTTACTTGTCTTTGTACACGAGCTGTTCACATTGAAGTTGTCGAGTCGATGTCTACCTCCAGCTTCATAAACGGTCTTCGCCGCTTCCTGTCAATCAGGGGACCAGTTAGAAGCCTGAGATCAGATCAAGGTACTAATTTCATTGGCGCCTGCAATGAGTTGCAAATCAATGTGGATGATCCACAGATAAAGGACTACTTGCAGGAACAAAGCTGCACTTGGACTTTCAATGCTCCACACTCTTCTCATATGGGGGGAGTGTGGGAGAGAATGATAGGTCTCGCTCGCAACATCCTTGACGGCTTGCTTTCAAAAGGCCCAACCACTCGCCTCACTCATGAGGTACTGGTCACTCTTATGGCTGAGGTCGTGGCCATAATGAACGCCAGACCCTTAGTCCCTGTGTCAACCGATCGTGGAGCGCCTGAAGTTCTCTCGCCTGGAATGCTTCTGACTCAGAAGGCCAACCCAGTGTTAGCTCCCCCCTGGTAACTTTGAACTCCGGGATCTATACAAAGCCCAGTGGCATCAAGTCCAGTGTTAGGGTTTTTCAGATTATCCTTATCGTATGATTATGTTGGAATGCAACCGGTAATAAATAACCTACCTTGTCTCATCCTACACAAGGTCGTAAAAGTTCCCCCTGATATGTTTTGGGCTTCCTATTCAGTCTACACCAGCCCCCACTCTTTCTCTTAATAAATATGTCCTTGCAGTTGGGAGGGTTCTCAGACTTCATTCCTGGAGCGAGTGAACTCTCCACCTGCAGGTGTCTAAAAGAACTTCCTTGTCTCCCGTTTGGTTCTTGCAAAATAAGTTGGAGTGAGCAAATCTCTAACATTTTGGTGCCGAAACCCGGGACCCTCATACCCGCTATCTGTCTGACGAAGAAGGACGTGCTGCATTGTCGACAAGCCAGCGTCCATTAGGAGGACCTGGAGGAGAAAGTCCTGGGAAGAGAATTCTTCGCTGGGCCAGCATTTTAGGTCTGCCTTCGTCTGACAGAGGTGGATTGACGGGACCCGGCAGTGGAACGAACCAGGGGACAAGTAAGTTAAAGGCCTTAAGTTGTGTGATTGTGTTGTTGTGAAACGCGTAAAATGTAGAGGTGCACGAGAGATACGGCTTCGGTTTATCCGAGCTATGAGATACGGCTTTGGTTTGTCCGAGCTATGAGATACGGCTTTGGTTTGTCCGAGCTATGAGATACGGCTTTGGTTTGTCCGAGCTATGAGGCCTAAAAAAAAAAAAAAAAAGCGCTGGAGTTTGTGTGATTGAGTGTGTGACTGGTAGGATAAATTGACTAAAAAGCAGTTCTATCGTTGATCCACGGCAATAAAACAGGCTAGTAATCTGTTAAAAGGTCAAATTAAACCTGCATTGAGGATCCTCAAAGAAAAAAATTTGAAAAAAAAATTGTAAAACCTTAAACTACTAAAATTAAGATGGGAAATAAGAACGGTAAATCTCTTGCTCTGCTCTTCTTTGAGATGAGAAGTTCATGGCAAGTAGATTTCTTAATTGTATGCAATACATGCTGAAGTGGAAGAAAATGTATGGAGTACAAGGAAATTTGAAATGTGGAAGAAGTGGTAGAAGTGCTAGAGTGAGGTTGAAATCTTCACAAAGAGATGAGAACGAATTTAAGAGACAAAAGCTAGAAAGATGAAAACTGATGAGGTCACAAGTGTTTGTCAGACCAGGACACAATAAGGCCCCTGTGAGCAGGTGCAAGGCTGCAGCTCAAGCCGCGGCTCAAGCGAGGGGCAAGAGGAGTTTAATAATAATAATAATAATAATAATAATAATAATAATATTTTTGAGGTGGCAAATTACAAATTACTAGAGATCAAATTGTGTTACACTAAAGTTAAAATATGCAAATCAAGTGGTAAAGAAATACAACTTGCTTCTAGAAGATAAATAAATAAAATTAGAATGTGCTGTCCTCGTGTGCATGGGAGGAACCAGCTCATGATCGACCACAGGAAATGGCCAGCCTGTGACGAATAATTGGTGCTGGAACCTACCTTCCGCACGCGAGAGCTGTGCATGTGTGTGCGTATGTGTTAAAAAAAAGTCAAAGTCAAAGTCAGCTTTATTGTCAATTTCTCCACATGCCAAAGACACACAAAGAAACCGAAATTTCGTTCCCCCCTATCCCACGGTGACAAGACATGGCTCACAACAGACAAACAAGTAAACAAGTATAACAAAAGCGTGCTGAATAAATAATGAATAAATAACACAACAATAAATAAATAAATAAATAAATAAATAAATAGGAGGAGCAGAAAAAAAAGGAGCAAGTGCGCGTACAGCAGACATTCCCGAAAATAGCGCAACAGTGCCGCACGCTACGCAGAAGGGGGTAGCGAGTTCAGGGCCCTAACAGCCTGGAGAAAGAAGCTGTTGGCGAGTCTGGTGGTGCGGGAGCGCAGGCTCCTGTACCTCTTCCCAGAGGGCAGAAGGTCAAACAAAGAGTGAGCCGGGTGACTCACATCTCTGGCAATCGAGGTTGCCTTGCGGGCGACATGGGAGGTGTAAATGTCCTTCAGGGAGGGTAGCGAAGCACCAATAATCTTACCAGCCGTATTCACTATGCGCTGCAGGGCCTTCAAGTTCTGTTCAGTGCAGTTACCACCCCAGACAGCGATGCAACTGGTGAGGACGCTCTCAATGGTGCCACGGTAGAATGTAGACAGGACTGCCTGAGGAGCACATGCACGCCTGAGCTTCCGCAGGAAGTACAAGCGGCGCTGAGCTTTCTTCGCCAGTGACGAGGTGTGTTCGGACCAGGAGAGGTCCTCACTGATGTGCACCCCCAGGAACTTGGTGCAGCTCACCCTCTCCACCACAGCACCGTCGATGATCAGCGGCAGGTGTGTTGTGTGACCCTTCCGGAAGTCAACAATCATTTCCTTGGTCTTATTGACGTTCAGCAGGAGGTTGTTGTCCCTGCACCACGTGGTCAGAAGGTCAACTTCCGACCTGTACCGAGTCTCGTCGCCCTTCGTGATGAGACCCACCAGAGTCGTGTCGTCAGCAAACTTCACTATGCGGTTGTCGCTGTAGGTCGCAGTGCAGTCATGCGTCAGCAGGGTGAAGAGCAATGGACTGAGCACGCAGCCCTGGGGGGCTCCCGTGCTCAGCGTGATGCTGGCGGAGATTTTGTCGCCAACACGCACCACCTGAGGCCTCTGACAGAGGAAGTCCAGTATCCAGTTGCAGAGGGAGGTACTGAGGCCCAGCTCGTCGAGTTTGCAGATGAGTCGCTGCGGCACAATGGTGTTGAAGGCAGAGCTGAAGTCCACAAACAGCAACCTCACATATGAGTCCTTTCTCTCCAGGTGGGTGAGGGCCGAGTAGAGGGCAGAGCAGATGGCATCCTCAGAGGACCGCTTGGCACGGTACGCAAACTGGAAAGGGTCAATGGTGGGGGGGAGAACGGACTTGATGTGCTCCATGACCAGCCGCTCAAAGCACTTCATGATGATGGGCGTCAGTGCCACAGGGCGGTAGTCATTGAAGCAGGACGGTGCAGGTTTCTTTGGCACAGGAACGATGGTGGCAGCCTTGAAACACGAGGGGACGATGGCCTGCTGCAGGGAAACGTTAAAGATGTCCGTGAAGACACCCGACAGCTCCCCAGCACAGTCCTTCAGCGCTCGACCCGGGATGTTGTCAGGGCCCGCCGCCTTACGGGTGTCAATAGCGGCAAACGCCCTCCTCACACCGTCGGCAGAGAGGCGCAGGGGCTGCTCGTGTGGGGGGGGAGTGGACTTCAGTGGGCAAGTGCTGTTCTGGGCATCGAAGCGAGCAAAGAAGCGGTTCAGATGGTTCAGCAGACGGACGTCGCCCTCACAGCTCCTCGGCGCGGGCTTGTAGTCCGTGATGGTCTGAATGCCCCGCCAAAGGCTACGTGCGTCCTTGCTGTCCTTGAAGTGGGTGGAGACCTTGCACGAGAACGCCTTCTTCGCTTCTTTGATGCCTCGGGACAGGTCGGCCCTCGCTGTCCTCAAGCCAGCCTCATCCCCCGCTCTGAAAGCCTTGTCCCTGGCCCTCAACAGTCTGAGGACAGCCCCCGTCAGCCACGGCTTCCAGTTCGCGCGAGTGACGACGGCTTTCGAGCAAGTCACATCATCGATGTACTTTGTGATGTAAAAGGTAACAGAGTCAGTATACTCCTCTATGTCCGTCCAATCGTTGTAGGTGGCTGCCTGCTTAAACAAGTCCCAGTCAGTGGTGTCGAAGCAGTCACGAAGTGCATCGGAGGCACCCTCAGGCCACACTCGAACCTGCCTCCGAACCGGCCTGGCTGCCTTTACCAATTGTCTGTATGCGGGCAAAAGCAAAACGGTGAGATGGTCAGAAAGCCCCAGATGGGGGAGGGGGGTGGCTTTGAAAGCTCCCTTTTGCGCCGAGTAGACTAGGTCCAGGAAGCTGTCTCCACGTGTCGGAAAGGGAACATGCTGGTGAAGTCTCGGGAAAACAGACTTCAGGTTGGCATGATTGAAGTCTCCAGCGAAGATGGTGAAACCGTCAGGGTGCGCTGTTTGCTGTTCACTGACAGCCTGGTACAGTTCACCAAGCGCCGCGATCCTGTCTCCTTCGATGTTGGAAGGCGGGATGTATACCGCGACTAGCAGAATCGCGGTAAATTCCCTCGGCAGATAAAAAGGACGGCACTTAATGATCACAAACTCCACAAGCGGCGACCAGTGCTTACATACCACCACAGAGTCCCGGCACCATTCTTCTCGCATGTAGACGCATATTCCACCTCCTCGCGACTTTCCCCCTCGTACAATGGCACGGTCCGCCCGATAGCACGCTAGCCGCTCCAGATGCACTGCAGAGTCCGGAATGTTGTCACTCAACCAGGTCTCGGTGAACACGAGCACACAGCAGTTCCGCACCGTCCGGTTCGTAGACCTCAGCAGGCGAACGTAATCCATTTTGTTGTCCAGCGATCGAACATTCGCCAGAAGAATGGAGGGCACCGCCGGTCGCGCTGGGTTGGCCGCCAGCCTGGCCCGGACGCCTCCGCGCTTGCCCCTCTTCTGCCTCCTCGCACATCGTTTACGACGGCTCCCAACCGGGGGAGGAATAGCGGGTGAGGTCGGCGACGTTTCAGGACGTAGCAGTCCGAGCGCCTTTAATGTCGACGCTTCAAAGTCCAGAACGCCGCAAAACCCACTTCTGCCGATGTCAAGCAGAACCTGCCTGCTGTACTTGTAGCACGGACGAGACGAACACTCATTAGACGAACAAATCACCGTACTGACGGGACAGAGAGTGGCCGCTGCGTGTGCACGCGCCGCCATCTTGAATTTAAAATAATGAAGATTGGCTAAACTTTTAGTATAAAGAAATTTGCTAGACTGTTGTCTATTCAATTTACACCGCAGAACAGAAACACTTTTGACAGATAAAAATGAAAGAAAAAGAGAGAAATCTGTTTGCGAACAGAAACTAATCCACACTAGTGCATGTTAGTGTCAAGCCCTCATGAGAAATTCGGAGTTAACAAAACAACAGAACATGCTCTCAGGAATTGGGAGAAGCTAAATTGTGAATTTAAGATTTTGCAATGCTACATTTAATAGGAATAATTGATTGGTTGTGTTATAAGATTATGCAAAATTTGCAAAAGATGTGCAGCGACAAAGTCCATAGTGTGAAATTCAATTATGGACGAAAAGAGGGGCAAGATTAGAGAATGGCATCTATAAATGACCTACCCCAGAACCTATGCAAATGGTGAGCAATATTGAGCCATGGTGCGTGTCACATGGCTCAAGAGGAGGGATAGTGAGTGGGGCAGGTCAGTCAGCTTTATACAACATATGGATTTGATTCATATTCAAAACATTTTCAAAACAAAACAATTTTTTTTTGTAGAGCTTGTTTCAACAAAAACAAAAACACTGAATGCCTCCAATTTAAAAGATCAATTTGACCTTTGCAGGATGATCTGCTGTGTCGGATCTGGACTGCCATGAAAGTATGATGTTTATATGTGTACTTTGTCAACAACCTCTGTAGATGTTAAAGAATGGGGTGAATATCTAGAATGAATGTGGATAATTTGTTTCAGGTAACTAACTATAAGAGTAACTGAAAAAAGAAACAATTGATTGCTTATGGCAAAACAAGCTGCAAAGACAGAAAAAAAATTGGATATGTCATATGTATGGATTTGCGACCGATTATTTATGTTGTACCGTTGCCATTGACCAAAGATTGTGTGAAATCTGTCACGTCTACTGGATTGTGAAGTGTGTGACAGAGCAGTCTAAATAATATCCATTGAGAGAAAAAAGAAAAAAAAGAAGCCATTGCTTTCAGAGAATGTAGTCAAGCGAAATTGTATATACATCAACATGCCAAGATCTGGGGAAAAAGCTGGTAAAAACCAAAATATCTTTAAATTTGAGAGGCGACGATGATTTGACCAAAATTGATGCAATTGGAGTCCCTAGAGGAGTTCCTGATCAATAAGAATTAAATGACCAAATTGCAGCGGGATGGGAGTCCTCCATTTGCTGCTGGTGAACTATGAACAAGAACGTAGACGGGATAAATTACATCCATTACAACATGCAGAAATTGGGCAAACGGACACAAGCGGGGCTCGAGGCAGTGCATGAACAGCTAGCCACGCCTTCCCTAATGTCGATCCAGAACCACAATGCTCATGATATGTTGTTGTCTGAGAAAGGAGGCGTCTGCGCAATGTTTGGAGAACAATGCTGCACCTTCATCCCCAACAACACCGCCCCTGATGGGAGCCTGACGGATTGCAGGCCTGCGATCCCTTAAAACGAGGATGAAAGAGCACTCCAAGTAGATGAATGCTTTTGGGAAGTATAACGCCATTGTGTCCTCAATTTTACCATCAGTCGCAGTGTTGCTGCTATGCTCACCTTGTATGGATGTTGCATACCGTGTCTTCGTGCTCTGTTTAATTGTCTCGCCACTACAGTAATATCGCCCATGGAGGACGAGATTGCTCAGATATACCTAATGTCTGAGCGGCAACATGATGATGTTGATGGCAAAATTCCTGCATCTGTGTTACCAGACTTTTCCCAGATCCATGGGATTCTGAATGATGACGTCGCAACGTTTATCCTTTGGTGTAAACATATTTGTCCTCATGAATGTGATCCGACGACTGAGAGTCGAGAAAAGGGGTTGTTTACGGTGATGTGTGAATTTGAGCAAATATGTAATAAACAGTGGGGAAATGTCAGGATAATTAGTTTTGTAGAAGCACTGGCCGGCCTGAACCGGAGGTCTCATACCTTCGCTCAAGGCCAACACATCTGCCAGGTTTTAGGGAGTTCTTATACTCCCTTCCTTGTCTTATCTGTGAGAGGCCCTCACTATTTATGAACAGAACACCTTTGTTCTTTGTCTAGCTAAAGAGAAGTTCTTTATCTATTATGCCTTGTAGTTTCTATTTACGAATTGTTGTTGACTGGGACAGTTTTTAAGTTATCCCATATTTACTCAATGTTTAGTTAAGTAGACTTCATGCAAGTTATCTCACATCTGCTTAACGTTTGTTGGAGTGTATGCACGAGAGGTATCTGATGATTTACTCATCATTATTATTGTGTGAAACGTAGCAAGAAAGTCTAGAGCATTGTTTTACAGGGACACGGCATCCAGGAGTTGGATATCAACACCGTGCTGTCACAGTCAAAGATGCCGACCCTTACCGCCCTGGACTTGCAGACAGTGCCTGTGATCAGCTATTCTGGGCAAATCTCAATGTGACTGTTAGAGGATGAACAATACCACAAGTGGCCTACACAGAGAGACCAGCTGGAGAGGAGCTTTGGACATCGCCGCTGTGTGCCAGGATGAGAGAGCCGTTTTCAAGGTGTAAGGGCTCTACTACCAACATGGCTGCACCATCGGACGGGACCTACTTCGTCCAGAAGTTCGGAAGCACTGCCTCACCTGCATCCTATGAGTGCACGTGCCTGTTCAGAACGGATCGTGGTTTTGTGGTCACAAGAGTTGTCCGATGCTGCCTGCCAACTGGACAGGAGTGTGTGCACCAGTGTGGGTGACAGACCACACCTACAGACTAGAACATCATCAGCTGACGAAAACACGAGCACATATACAACTTCTTAGACGTGACAGATGTGATAATGTTAATGAGACGTGGATTGCGTAGATGCTGTTCTGTTGAGCATGTTTTGCAGAAACCTGATGATTTGACCATCGAAAATGCTTCGCAAGTGATGGATACAATGATGTACTGTTTCTGTGTTTTTGTTTTGTTTTTTATTGTTAGCATTCTGGTCGCCTTAGACAAAGGGACCGTGTAAGAATTTTCCTGCTAATAACATCTGGCCGGCAGGTTTTTCGCTTACACAATAAGTTTGATCCGGGGATATTAAGGTAATGCCACATCTTCACTGGAAAGTGTTGCTATCATTGTTTGTTTTTTATTTTTACTATTCTTCTTTCTTCATTATACATGTATGTATGTTTTTTTTTACTTGTCTTTGTTGTTTGGGGTGGCATAATCATATGATGAAACAGGAGGGAGATGTTAGGGTTTTTCAGATTATCCTTATCGTATGATTATGTTGGAATGCAACCGGTAATAAATAACCTACCTTGTCTCATCCTACACAAGGTCGTAAAAGTTCCCCCTGATATGTTTTGGGCTTCCTATTCAGTCTACACCAGCCCCCACTCTTTCTCTTAATAAATATGTCCTTGCAGTTGGGAGGGTTCTCAGACTTCATTCCTGGAGCGAGTGAACTCTCCACCTGCAGGTGTCTAAAAGAACTTCCTTGTCTCCCGTGTGGTTCTTGCAAAATAAGTTGGAGTGAGCAAATCTCTAACATCCAGGGTCTTGCAGATTGTTTCTGGAAAAGATGGAAACGGGAGTATCTCGCTACCCTGCAGGCTAGGAGGAAGTGGAAGGGAGAGAAACCTAATGTGAAAGAGGGTGACATTGTTTTGTTGAAAGACAATCAAGCCAAACGCAATGAATGGCCACTTGGTACGGTTGTTAAGGTGATTCCTAGCCACGATAGCAGGGTCAGAAAGGTCGAAGTGAAAATCGTACAACACGGTTCCGTCAAAACTTATACCAGACCTATCACAGATGTAATCTTACTCTGTGCTGAAAGTTGAAATAACAATAGTGGTATATTTTTAATATACCAGGCGGGGAGTGTACTGTTATCCCGTTTATTCTTTCGTTAAACGCTCTAACACTGCCCCCTAGTGACCGAATTTAGGTTAGGTTTCATTCGTTCATTCATTTCCGGTTACTCGATCCCCACTCAGCCACTACGCAGTTCGTACGCAGTTACCAGACAGTGCACATCGTCGCAGCGGGTTCGTGGCTCAGCCTTGGGGTATCTTAGTCTGTAAGTTATACATTCTAGTTGACTTTCTGTATATTTGTGTTTATAAAATGTACGCTAACATCCTAAGCTCCATTTGCCTGTGAATGCTACGCTAGTATTGCAAATGTGATTGTTTAGCGCTACTTTTGGCTACAATGCTGTGCTAGGTTTACGCATGTGACGGTTAGGTAGGCTAATCGTCTCCATTTAAGTTTATATGTTTTCATTTCTACATCTTCTGTGATTTTGATGTACATTCTACTGATGCACGGTTGTTGTGTGAATTACAGTTTTACAAATACCTGTACAAGAAATAACTGCCTGTGTGCCAAGTAAAGCAGCTACAAACTACGCGGCCGCAGCGTCCTTTTTCTTCAGTTGTTCGCTATCTGTCTAGCCTTGGCAGACGTCACGCCAGCGTGAGGACAGAATAGTAGGGTAGGTCATTTATAGATGCCATTCTCTAATCTTGCCCCGTTTTTTCGTCCATAATTGAATTTCACTCTATGGACCTTGTCGCTGCACATCTTTAAAAATGTTTCAGTGATTTAATCTGCTTCTTGTGTGTATAAAATTTGAAGTGTCTTTTGCGCTGCAACTTTGTGGAATCTGTCTGCAAGCTTGTTACCTCTTGACACCTTATCAGTCTCGTGTGTGTGTGTACTGCACACGTGCATATAGCTACTTTTCGTGGCAATTGGACTGTTTTCACAACTAGCTTAGCAAGTAAATGGATGGCCTCCCCGAATGGGGAGCGACTCGGCTAGCAAATGATTAGACATTTTCACTTTCTTGTAGTTTCTTTAGTTACTTTTCAATCGTTTTCTCATTTTTTATCACAGGAATCTTAGAAATTTGAAAACAAATCAGAATGTATGTTTTATTTTACTCAATTGTATAATTTACAGAATCCATATGTAGTAAAGTGTTGTATTACTACATATGATTTCATCATCATTTAATTTGACTTTCTTTCCAAAACGCTTCTTAATTTCTCAGTTCACACATCTTCTACTCGTTCTCTAGTTTTTTCTCTAGTTAATTAGCAATCCAAAAGCTACGTGTTTCTTTCTAACATTCAACCTGCTCAAAATCACTCTTTCATCAAAGTTGCTCTACTAATTTTCTATAGTAGTCACCAACGACTTCAACCATTCAACCTTTCATTCAGGCAATCATTCATCAACGCTCATCATATGCATCTCACTCAGTCTCCAAAAAGGAGTCTTCCTATCACATTGGTCCCAATTCATCCAAGCTCACCACACAACATTCATATATCATTTTCAACTCAAGTTTCCTGGTAGAACAATCCACCAGTTCAAAAAAACTTAACTAAAACAAACAACTGGCAAATTAATCTGAATTTTTTCTTTGTTTTTAAATTTGAAGAACTCAATCTCTCAGATTTAGCTTGCATTTCGAATTTTGTATAATCTTATAACACAACCAATCAATTATTCCTATTAAATGAAGCATTGCAAAATCTTAAATTCACAATTTAGCTTCTTCCAATTCCTGAAAGCATGTTCTGTCGTTTTTTTTTTTCTTCTTATTCGAATTTCTCATGTGGGCTCGACACTTAATATACACTAGTGTGGATTAGTTTCTGCTCGCAAACAGATTTCTCTCTTTTCCTCTCATTTTTATCTGTGAAAATTGTTTCTCTTCTGCGGTGTAAATTGAATAGACAACAGTCTAGCAAATTTCTTTATACTAAAAGTTTAGCCAATCCTCATCAATTTAACACATACGCACACACATGCACAGCTCTCGCGTGCGGAAGGTAGGTCCCAGCACCAATGATTCGTCACAGGCTGGCCATTTCCTGTGGTCGATCATGAGCTGGTCCCTCCCATGCACACAAGGACAGCACATTCTAATTTTATTTATTTATCTTCTAGAAGCAAGTTGCATTTCTTTACCACTTGATTTGCATATTTTAACTTCAGTGTAACACAATTTGATCCCTATTCATTTGTAATTGGGCATACAAACAGCATTGTCATACTTCTTGTATGGACAGGAGCTCTAACAATCTAAAAATATTTTTGATAACCTGACAATGACATGTTTCGCTGTCATATGGGAGAGGTTTCAGATCTTTTAAATTTCGATACATGATTTGCATAGGACCGGAAACTCCTCTTGCCCCTTGTTTGAGCCGCGGCTTGAGCTGCGGCCTTGCACCTGCTCACAGGGGCCTTATTGTCTCCTGGTCTGACAAACACTTGTGACCTCATCAGTTTTCATCTTTCTCGCTTTTGTCTCTTGAATTCGTTATCTCTTTGTGAAGATTTCAACCACACTCGAGCACTTCTACCACTTCTTCCACATTTCGAATTTCCTTGTACTCCATACATTTTCTTCCACTTCAGCATGTATTGCATACAATTAAGAAATCTACTTGCCATGAACTTCTCGTTTCAAAGAAGAGCAGAGCAAGAGATTTACCGTTCTTATTTCCCATCTTAATTTTAGTAGTTTAAGGTTTTACAGTTTTTTTTTTCAAATGTTTTTCTTTGAGGATCCTCAATGCAGGTTTAAATTGACCTTTCAACAAATTACTAGGCTGTATTAATGCCGTGGATCAATGCTAGAACTGCTATTTAGTCAATTTATCCTACCAGTCACACACAATCACACAAGTTATCCCTGCCTACGCGAAGTCCTCTTTTTAAAAAAAAAGGAGCTGCTTCATCCAGTGAGGGGACTCTACAACACCCCCCACCTTCCCTGGGAACTAAAGACAACAGTCCTTGTCCCCAGCCCTGCCAACGCAAAGTCCTCCTTTTTTTAAAAAAAAGGAGCTGATTCATCCAGTGAGGGGACTCTACAACACCCCTCACCTTCCCTGGGAACTAAAGACAACAGCCCTTGTCCCCAGCCCTGCCAACGCGAAGTTGTACTCTTTAGAACAGTGGTTGTCAAATAATGATCCACGGAGGTACTGAGATCTTAAAACAGTTTGAGAACCACTGCTCCAAAAGAGACACCTCATCCAGAGGGGGACTCTACAACACCCCCTCCTTCCACAAACTTACTTTTTCCTGTGCACTTCTACCTTTTTACGCGTTTCACAAACAACAACACAATCACACAACTTCAGGCCTTTAACTTACTTGTCCCCTGGTTCGTTGCACTGCCGGGTCCCGTCAATCCACCCCTGTCAGACGAAGGCAGACCTAAGATGCTGGCCCAGCGAAGAATTCTTTTCCCAGGACTTTCTCCTCCAGGTCCTCTTAATGGACGCTGGCTTGTCGACAATGCAGCACGTGCTTCTTCGTCAGACAGATAGCGGGTATGAGGGGTCCCGGGTTTCGGCACCAAAATGTTAGAGATTTGCTCACTCCAACTTATTTTGCAAGAACCACACGAGAGACAAGCAAGTCCTTTTAGACACCTGCAGGTGGAGAGTCCATTCGTCGCTGTGTGTACAGCGATGTTCGAATGGAGGTCTAAAACCCACCCTCCTGCAAGGGCATATTTATTAAGAGAAACAGAGTGGGGGTAAGAGTAGACTGAATAGGAAGCCCTTGTGCTCTAGTCAAAACATATCAGGGGGTGTTTTACGACCTTGTGTAGGATGAGACAAGGTAGGTTATTTATTACCGGTTGCATTCCAACATAATTATACGATAAGGATAATCTGAAAAACCCTAACAGGGAGCAGTAAAGCTGATCATGGCGAAAAGAGGAAAGTAGTGTGCAAAACGGTTGAATTTAAAAAAGAATTAATCGCAAAATATGAGTCCGGTGTGTGTGTGTCAGAGTTGGCGCGGGAGTTTTGCATGGCAAAATTGACAATAAGCTTGATCCTGAAAAACAAAGACGCTCTTTGTTGGGTTTACAACATTTATCTGAAATCAATCTCAGAGGCGGTAGGTCTTTTTGGCTTAGCGTTTTCTTCTGCGCAGAAGGGCGCACCCCAAACACACGCAGCAAGTGTGGCTGAGAATACGCGCTCTGCTCGAATTTAGCCGTGCCTTTTATTGAGAGAGAAACAAAGGGGCAAGTGTACATGGTCGAATAGGTTTCCAGACAGGAAGAACATTCCATAGTTATATCCCATTACCACAGAACACAGGGGGTACTCTTATGGAGTGGGCAGTATGGACGTCTCATGACCATTAGCTCAACAAAGACGTAGTCTTTAGTACCTTTGGGAATACATTGCTGTGCCGTACTCATGACCTTTGTCCGCTTCAGCCGTCCCATGACAATCTCATGATCTGCACATGTCTAGCTAACTGTGGGGCTTATTGTATAGCGCGGCTAATGACTGCCATATGCCCCCAAGTCATTTTCACGAGGCCAGATTGGTCACATACTGCGGAGAATCTTGCACACAAAAGTAGTTACATAGAATCCAATGATAAAAAGTATATTATTTCCAACATTCCCTCCTGTTTTTAACATTGGAATTCATGGGAAAACAAAACATCAACTAATAGCTACATATGTGTATAAATGAGTATATGCTTACACAATATAGTATAGTACCATCAAAAAGCATGAAAGTTTACATTCCAGAGTTTAGCAGAAGTACAGCCCTTTATCCGGCTTTGGCTATGTTCGTCATAATGGAATGTATTTTGTTCTGGATCGTCAAGGAAAAAATAGACAGCGATTTACGCAACGCGGTCCCACTCATCTTGTTCACGCTGGGCCAACATGATATTCTGGACAGCAGATGCTGATGTCAACCTTTTAGTCATGTGACAAATTAAAATAATGCCGCATGTGGTCATTTGATAAAGTAATGAAGGACATAATATTGACACAATATCACAGCATACTGCAAAGTTGAAATGCTCTTAGTTTTGCCCCCCTTGCATATGTATGTGTCTGTAGTGAATTGCTCTGGGATCACTGCCCAGGGCCTGTTGTCCATCCAAGATCTTTATGTCCACTTCACTGTCCTCAGAGTCTCTTCCCAGGCCCCGGTCAGCGTCCAGGAGTTCCCTAGTAATCGACATCTCCATAACCAGTCGTCAGCAAACAATTCTTCTCCTTTGTGGTTGTTCGGGGCACGGGGATGATTGGTGGTCGTTGTCTCATCGGAGTGTTCAATAGAACCTCCAAGCGTCCCTGCATCTACTCCTACGATCCAGAGGCCCGCGTGAACCTAAAACAAACAAACAAACAACAACACTCCCCCCAGGAGTTATGAATTATCTTCCTTATTTCTCATCGTGCTGTCAGTCTCGCACGATTTCTCCTGTGACTGCTGCCTGTTGAATTCTGGCACGTCCTGTTAAAGCCTCCAAAACAAGTGAATCCAAAAAAGCATTGAATGTCACAATAAAATTTTATATGTATCTACTTACGCACTCAAACGTAACCCCACCCCCCTTTGACACATTCGCCCAATGTGTCATTAGGCATCCAAAAAGGAACCGGCAAATGTCCTACCACATCATCATATATCTTGCAGCCAGTCCTGTCGAACCTTGCACTCATCCAAGATCGTCATCCCCAAGTTCCTGAAAATTGACTGTGCACCTCACACTCGGTAATACCAACAATGGACACTTGTACTCACAAAACTACACAGGCATCGAGTATCTATTGAATGAAAATAGACACACCATGAATCATGGCGCACGGGGATTCCGTCCTGAAAATCATCAATCATCATAAAAATCAAAAGGGTTAGGGTTAACATTTTCACGTGAATTCAACATAAACTTTCCAAGACTGCAATCGACAGCCTGCAAAAGTAATACAAGTTATAAAACAATCAGCACTCTGCTCCTCGGCTGGCGGTTGACGCTGCAATAAGTCAAGTGACACACAGAAACAAAGCAAAGCTCGCACTTGCCACAAGCAAGCTTAAGTTCCAGATGTATGGTTGTCATCTACATAGTCTGTCACCTTGTCGGGTGAGTCCAGGTTCGTCATGTCATATGTCCATCGTCCTAGTGTTCGATATCAGTCCTGTCTTGTCCATCCGTGTTGCTGAATTCGGCCTTCTCCATGAACTATTTTTGTTGTTCATGGTGCCTTTGATTAACCATCGGCTGTTAGTCATCACGCTTGGGTGTTCCCGTCTCAGGTGAGAGGAATCTTACCCTCAACTGTGACCCTTTCATACCAACTCCAAAATACTTTGGCCTTTCATACTGCCCTCAACACACACACACACACACACATATTCCTAACCACACAAGCGCCAATCCATTTGCATCTATCACTCATACAACAACAAACAAATTTAGTATGTGTAAGTGAACAGGCAATCAGCGAATATTAACGGTAAACCCTTCATTTCTGGATGTTCTTCCCAAGTGAATATTTCGTACATTCGTACCGGACCTTTACTGTAAAATTGCCAATTAAATGCCTAAAAATTCAGTCATTTGTACTGCTGAGCATGTTCATGGGTGAGCATGGGGAAAGAAGCAGCCTCAGCAGGTCCTTAAATAATCTTGTCCTAATCCATCGTTCTGATCGAGCACCTGGGTAAAGATACTCAAAAGTCTTCCTCCAACAGTCTACTCCACTACATTATTTTCACTTTGCCATGTTAAGGCATTTGTTTTCCGAGTCCTATCACATTTGTCATCGCGTTCACTGTCACTTGGTGTGAGTCTCATGCAGTGTTATTCTTAACTGTCAAAAGTTTTCATGGCTGTTATTCCTTGATCTTATCAAACTTTTTGTTTTGACACCAGAATTTCCCTATGAGGTGTGATTAACTTCTACTTTATTAATTACCTCCATTGAATAATCTAATCACCTTTTGACTGCATCCTAGTAGATCCTAATGCCCTATTTTTCCTTCTCCGAACTGTTAATGACTAAATGTCTAATTGTTAAGCTGGATGGGCTATAAATGTGATTCTACTCTTATTTCTTACAATTTTAGCCTATCTGTTTCATCCAAATTTATCCTCTGACTATGATACTTTTTCTTTCTTCGTAACACTACACAATTTGTTCCTTATTTATTTTTTAGTAAGACTCCTCAGTTGTGTCAAACTCAGTGCCCAAGCAAGGTTCCATCCACTCTGACCCAAGCTCCACCAAGTTTGATAACGTCCCAGCAGCTTGATGCATCTTTCAGGTCTTGTGTGTCTTTCGCCGCACCTCATTGTCAGGTTGTTATCTTTGGTTGTAGTCTCAGAGTCAACTCATCCCTCACTCTTGGATGAGTCCATTTTCAACTGAGTCCATTCTCATCTTGTGAGTTCCTTCACTCTTTGTACTCCGCCGCCGAGGATGTCGTTCTCCTCCAGAAGCGTTGTGCTCCCCCCCAAGCACAAATTTAGTCCTTCTTTGCTCTTGCAAAGGTCAAAGGTGCCTTAGAGCCATGCACCATTTTTCTTGATGTTCTCAGCTGTCGGTGGAGTCTCGGGATCGAGTTTCAGAGTCACTGATGGATACTGAAAAAGACAGACTGGGATACCAAACTTAAATATCATCTTCCAATTTGACATAAATTCCATAGTGCCTTCTGTTAATCAAACTTCAAATTCTACTATTATCAATAATCTAATCTACCTGAGAAGGACAGCGCCTTTCCTTCATGAGCGCTCGGATGTATTGTGATGGACCTCATTTGAACCATTTTAAATTGACAGATTACCCTAAACTTAAATTGCAAGTCTTAACTGTGATTTCTCTCAATTATACTGTAATTTCCACAAACTCCTCCTATTTTCAGGCTACTATCTATCTTTTGTTTTCCTAACTTTGATTTTATGCCATTCTCTCTATTACCTTTCCACCTTTCCTGATTTGAGCCTTCAATTTCTGATCTAGTTTCCAAATTTTGCCTCGTATCATCTCTATTTTGACCTCAGTATTAATGGTGTTATGCTCACTTTACAGATATTACTGAACTGTCCTGAATTTATAATTCACTGCCGGTACATCGAAGGCCATTTCTCAGCTGTTCACTTTTTCCATGTTCCTGTTAGGCTCCACTATTCGAATCTTCGAATTTTCATATAGAGTTTCTTTTAGGTTCCTGTGTGGATCATGTTTCACACAAACAGGACATGCTTAAATTTTTTTTTTTTTCAAGAATCTAAACCAAAGGTAACTAATAGGTAACTAATAACTCATCTCCCCCCCCCCCCCCTGTTGTCACATAAGTGACACAACAGGCGTTGCCTTAAAAGTCATTTTGGCAAAACAGTTTTGTTATTGACATCGTCAATAGCACCTTATCCATTATCACACCCTTTGTTGTTTGAACTAATATCATTTTCAATCTTGTCAATCCTTCTTCTACTTTTTGGTGTCCACCCGAATGTATATTTGACTGCTAACGGCTGTCCATGAGCCACTCCTGTTAGTGGCTTAGCAATTTCAGCATAGCATGGAGCCCAAGCTCTGCAGTAATGACAAAAAAAAACATCAGTTGTTCTTCGTGACAGGTCGTGGTGTGTCTAATATAACCTGTTCCCTACTCTCCCTTTCGCTGAGAGTAAACCAAGATAGTTTATTTCTGGTTTTTACCCATCCTAACTTCTGTTACTTGACTTCACTTCCTCTCTGGCCTAAATGTTGCATGAGGAGAAAGGAATCTCATCCTTACACTTCCTTTGTTTCAAAAGCAATTATCATCATTGTAGACGAAAACTTGAATTTTTCTCTATATGGAGCCCTTTGAGACTGTTTGTGATTTAGGGCTATACAAAAAAACTTGAGTTGACTTTTAGATGAAAGCCTAAAACGAGCCATTCAATTCATGATAATCAGTCAACCACTGTGAAATAAGCCCTATTTTCTTTTCTTAGCATTAAATATGCTCAAAATCATTCTTTCTTCAAAGTTGTTCTACTACTTTTCACATAGTAGTCTCCAACAACGTCAACCAGTCAAGCTGTATCTTGTCATTCATTCCTGCTCATTTGCATCTCACACACGCGCACACACACACAGGCACGCACGCATGCACTGTTCTCACTCTCCTCAACCTCTCTTCAAGCTGTCCACACAGTCATACTACATCATTTTTAATTCACAGTCCTCATTTGAAACTGTCCTATCTCAAGGTTCTTGGTAAAACAACCCACTCATTCCGATTTTGACATATTCCAAAAATTCACTCAAAAGATGTTTGCATTCAATTAATTCCATAAGCTATTCATTTCCACAAAATTTGCAAATTTAGGGCAATTTTCCTTCCACTCATTCTTAAAGGCAAATTCTACATTTCACCTTTACATTGTCCCAGTTTGAAATTCACATCATTCAGCCCATTTAAATCACACTGGGAACGTTTTTAAACATTCCCGAAATTGCAAAATTAAAAAATTCATATTTTCACGTTAAATTATTACTTCTTTGTAATGCTATGGCATGCTCAAACTTGGCGAATAAAAGATTGATTAAAATTTCTGCAAAATTTTACAAAATTCATATTTCACCTCTAAGTTCTAGATGTTTCAACTGATTCAATTCTGCTCGAACATCATTCTGTTGCATCTCCTAAGTATTTATTCATTTTTTATTATGAATATTCATATTTATTTAGTATTTACCCCAGTTTCTCCAAAAATTGCATTTTCCAGTTTTAATGTCTCCTTTTTTATTTTATTTTTTCTTGCAGTGCAAATCGAATAGACCCCAGTCTAGTAACTTTCCTTGCACACTATTTTAGCCAATTTCAAAATTTTAACACATAGTCTAAGTCTAAGTCTAAGTCTCCTTTACTGTCAATTCCTCCGCATGTCAAGACACACAAAGAGATCGAAATTACGTTTCTCACTATCCCAGGGTGACAAGACAGAGTTCACAACGCACATACAAGTAAACAACACAGGAAAAATAACACAAGAAGTCAAAATCAATGAACAATAAGCGTGATAGCACGCTAGCCGCTCCCGATGCACGGCAGACTCCGGTAAGATGACAGTCAACCAGGCCACTGTGAACACGAGCACACAGCAGGCACGCACTGTCCGGTTCGTGGATCCTATCAGGCGAACGCAACCCATCTTGTCCCGCGAACGAACGTACGCCAGGAGAATGGAAGGCACGGCTGAGCGAGCTGGGTTGGCCGCAAGCCTGGCCAGACGTCTCCGCGCTGGCTCCTCTCCCGCTGCCTCGCAGACCCGCTGCCGACGCATCCCAACAATGCTCCAGGACGGAGCAGTCCGAGCTCAGGACGCAGTCCAACCGGTGGAGGAAGAGCAGGCCAGTCCGGCGTCGCTCCATGACGAAGCAGTCCGAGCGCCCTTAATCTCTCTGCACCAAAGTCCAGAACGCCATAAAACCCACTTCCGCCGATGTTGAGCAGAACATGCCCGCCGCACTAGTAGCACGACGTATCACACGAGACGAATACACACAAAACTGCCGGACAAACACTCAGTAAACACTCACAAAACACCGAACGGGACAGAGAGTGGCCGCTGCGTGTGCACGCGCCGCCATCTTGAACCATTGAACCATAGACACACATAAACACACAGAGAACACAAGGACAACACAAAGGCCCACAACAAAACACAGTGCACAAACAACATCAACAAACAATGCTGCGCAAACGTCTTCCTCTATTTGATGTTTTGGTTTTACTATTTTTATTTATTTTTTCTCACATTACTGGCCTTTCAATAAGGTTTGACAACTGTATCATTCGCATACATCAGCGTCATTTATACTTTGGGGAAATTTAACAGCCTTGGTCATGCTTCTTGTTTGGTAGGAGTTCTTATTGACTGACCATGATATATTTTGCTATTATATGGGGGGGGTTCAGGTCTTTTAAATTAGATGCATGTTTTGCATAGGAGCAGAAGCAGCTTCTGCCTCAGGCTCCTCCTCTTGAGCCACGCCTAACAGTGCGCCTACGCACTATAGCTTCATTGTCTGACAATCATACTTGCGGCCTCAAGTTTGGTAACTTATTTAACGTATACTTCTCATCCCCTAATACATTGTCAGTAACACTTAAACGGCCCCCCATTGTAATCAATTTAGTTCAACATTTAAATCATAGGGATTTCTAAAGATGGAATGTTTCTTTAGTGCAATAACAACTTTCTGTGGTAATTCCTGCTTTGACCAGTTTTCTGGTGAGGAATTCCACAGAAATTTGCCATTTCTTCCCACCATGTTACATGCAGCACAATAGCGAGTGATACGTGCTACCATTCGTACACATTCACACCGCGGAATTTTCTTAACACAACGAGGTGTACTTCCGTCCACAAGTTCCATCTGTAGACCGAATTCCTATCACTTGGAATTCACAACAAGGACTCCGCCGTCCTTACCCAGGTACCCTTTTTCTGGGGACTAAAATACCCCAACCACGCAGCCAACAAAGAGGTCTCACCGAGTCTCTGAGAGATTTCTTTTGAAGTTTCCGTCAATCATCGCTGCCGAGAGGTGCTGAACCGGACGCCGGCCTGGTGGATGAACATTGTTCCCCAGGGCTTTCCTTCAGGCGTCCTGTGACCTCTGGCGTGCACGGATTCGGCGTCTTCAACACTCTTCGGATCAGCGAGCAGCTTTTCAGGAAATCCCAGACGAGCCCCCAAAAATGTTGGGTTTACAACATTTATCTGAAATCAATCTCAGAGGCGGTAGGTCTTTTTGGCTTAGCGTTTTCTTCTGCGCAGAAGGGCGCACCCCAAACACACGCAGCAAGTGTGGCTGAGAATACGCGCTCTGCTCGAATTTAGCCGTGCCTTTTATTGAGAGAGAAACAAAGGGGCAAGTGTACATGGTCGAATAGGTTTCCAGACAGGAAGAACATTCCATAGTTATATCCCATTACCACAGAACACAGGGGGTACTCTTATGGAGTGGGCAGTATGGACGTCTCATGACCATTAGCTCAACAAAGACGTAGTCTTTAGTACCTCTGGGAATACATTGCTGTGCCGTACTCATGACCTTTGTCCGCTTCATCCGTCCCATGACAATCTCATGATCTGCACATGTCTAGCTAACTGTGGGGCTTATTGTATAGCGCGGCTAATGACTGCCATATGCCCCCAAGTCATTTTCACGAGGCCAGATTGGTCACATACTGCGGAGAATCTTGCACACAAAAGTAGTTACATAGAATCCAATGATAAAAAGTATATTATTTCCAACACTCTTAAAGGAAGTGATGTTGCGAGAGGGGCGACTGTGCTTGCCTTTTTGAAATTAAGAAAATGTTTTTGCTGTTTTCTTTCACATGATATTTGTCTTTCATTGGTAAAAATAAAAAAAAAATGTTTTGATGTGCTTTTTTTCCCTCAATTTAAAAAGATATATTTTAAAAGTTAAAGTCCCAATGATCATTGTCACACACACATCTGGGTGTGGTGAAATTTGTCCTCTGCATTTAACCCATCCCCATGTGATTTTAATCCATCCCCTGGGGGAGAGGGGAGGAGTGAGCAGCAGCGGTGCCGCGCTCGGGAATCATTTGGTGATCTAACCCCCCAATTCCAACCCTTAATGCTGAGTGCCAAGCAGGGAGGCAATGGGTCCCATTTTTATAGTCTTTGGTATGACCCGGCCGGGGTTTGAACCCACAACCTTCCAGTCTCAGGGCGGACACTCTACTACTAGGCCACTGAGCTGGTATTTTATTATTAGAATGAAACACACAAGCAAGTTGCTACAGATACGGCAATACATTCCCCAGCCTAGCCTACTATTAATTCAATTTATTATTTATATTATTTATTTATACCTTACCTACTCACTTATTTATGCAGTTTATGGTATAAAATAAAAAAATGCTTTAAAAAAACGTTTTTTTTGGCTTGGAACGGATTAAATTTGTTACCATTATTTGTAATGGGAAAACATGATTAGGAATTCGAACGATTCACTTCCTAAACAGCCTTCTGGAACAGATTGTGGTCGAAAACCGAGGCTCCACTGTATTTGCATGAAATTTTTGTAGTTAAAAAAGTCAGAAAAAAACTATTGGCCCCTTCACGTTATTAAATCTGGCCCTCCTTGCAAAAAGTTTGGACACCCCTGGTATAGATAATGCTGGGGCCAAATGTGGATTATTCTAGCTGGTGTCATGCAGACTGGGAATTCAAGATACCGTATTTATTCTAATTATCGCCCAGGGCGATAATTAGAGAAGGTTTATCTCCAACCCCCGATTAATAGAGAACACTTTTTGTCCGATCGCCAAGGGGCACTAAAATGTATATTTTCCTTATGTAGTATGCAATACCTGCATCTCACTGGTGTTCGTAACACTAGAACAGCGGCTGTTTTGATCTACCTCTAACAGCGGGGTGCATCAATTGACGCTCCATCGATGCGACACGTTACCGTCGTACATCACATGTTGCGCACGTCATGTTATCGCAATCGTCTTGTTCGAGCGCACGCCCCAATAACGTAATTGTGTGAGGATATTGTAGTGGAGTGACGAGTGTAATTGTATCATAGTTTATGGAGAAAAACAATTTAAAAGGGACATTCGAGTGCTGTCAAATCAGTCATATTTAAACTTGCGCAATGACACATTATTTATGTCATCGCTAACACACACTAGGCTATTATTAGAATATGGGCAATAATTAGAATAAATACGGTAATCAATCCTCCATTTCAGTGATTAAACTCAAAACATTTTGGTGAACATCAGAATCAGCTTTATTGGCCAAGTTTGTGGATTCCAAACAAGGAATTTGGATCCGGTTGATCTCAGCCCCTGTACAACATTTACGTGACTAACAACATTCAGGTGACTAACAACATTTAAGTGGCAAGAGCAGGATGTTATTGCCCTGTGATGTCTCTGAGACTCTGAGTGGTGTGAGTTCATCAGAGTGACAGCCTGGGGGAAGAAGCTGTGTCTTTGTCTGCTGGTTTTCATGTACAGCGCTCTGTAACGCCGTCTGGAGGGGAGTAGTTCAAACAGACTGTGACCTGGGTGAGAAGGGTCTATAGAGATGTTACTTGCACGTTTCCTGGTCCTGGTACAAGTCTTGGATAGATGGGAGGTTGGTCCACAAACAGGATCCTGGCGTACGTTCCTGGGATGTCTCGGTGGAGCAGAATGTAGTGTAGCCCCATGTTGACCACATCGTCCATCGACCTGTTTGCCCGGTAGACAAACTGCTGGGGGTCGAGCAGGGGACCCGTGATGTCCTTCAGGTGGCTCAACACTAGCCTCTTAAAGGATTTCCTGACCACAGATGTCAGGGTGACAGGTCTGTAATCATTCAATCCTGTGATGGCAAGCTTTTTGGCCACCGGTACGAGGGTGGAGCTTTTGATGCACAGCTCCAGGGAACGGTTGAATATCCGTGCGAAGGAGCTGTTCAGCACTGACTTTCAGGCAGGAGGGGGACACGCTGTCTGGGCCTGGTGCCTTCCTGACCTTCTGTCTCCGGAACATTTGACATGCTTCCTCGCGTATCTGAAGTGCGCGCGTGGGGCTTCTGAACGAGAGAGAGTAGTTGATAACGGCGATGGAGGTGTGATCAGGGGGGTTGTGGGGGGAGGTGTGGTAGTTGATTGTGATGCAGGAGGTCTCGTTATGTGGCTGGACCGTTCAAACCTGCAGTCAAACCTGTTTAGCTAGTTTGCAAACCTTGGGTTCTCCACAGATCAGTGGGGATAGGGGGGTTTGGTCTTGAAGCCCGTGATCCTCTGCAGGCCTTTCCACACTGATGAGAGATCAGGATTGGCAGAGAGATGTCTCTCCAAACTCTGTCCATAGCTCCTTTTGGCTTTCCTTATCTCTTGGGTCAGTGTGTTCCTGGCCTGTCTGAACAGGTCACGGGCCCACTCCTGTAGGCCTCCTCCTTGCCTTTGCACAGCATCCTGAGGTTTGGTGTAAACCACGATTTGTTGCTGTACGTGCAGAAGGTCTTTGTCTGCACACACAAGTCCTCACAAAAGTTGATGTATTATGTCACAGTATCGGTGAGTTCATGCAGGTCTGAAGTTGCAGCTTCAAAAACACCCTAATCAGTGCAGTCAAAGCAGGCTTGGAGGTCTTGCTTTGACTCCACTGTCCATTTCCCCACAGTCCTCACCACAGGCTTAGAAGTTTTTAATTTCTGCCTGTAGGTTGGGATCAGATGAACTAGACAATGGTCCGAGAGTCCTAAAGCTGCACGGGGCACAGAGCGGTATGCGTCCTTTATTACGGAGTAGCAGTGGTCCAGTGTCTGTGTCCCTCTGGTGGGACATGCTATGTGCTGTCTGTATTTGGGGAGTTTCTGTGTGAGGTTCGCTCTGTTAAAATCACCCAAAACAATGATCAGTGAATTTTTAGTTTTTCTCCATGTTTGTTACCTAGTCAGCCAGCAGCTGCGTGGCTTCGATCGCACATGCATGTGGTGGAATGTAAACAGCCGCCATTACAATCAAGGAGAACTCATGTGGTGAATAAAACGGCCGGCAGTTTATAAAGTGTCTCTAGGAGAGGGCTGCAAGACTCTTTCATCACTGTGACCTCAGTACACCAAACTTTATTAATGTAGAAACATAGACCACCTCCCTTTGTTTTTCCTGTGAGCTCCGTGCTGTGATCTGCGCGTGTAGCCGAAACCCAGTTAGCTCTACGTCGAGGTGGGGGATGTGTTCGGTGAGCCACATTTCGGTGAAGCACAGGGCGGCGGATCTGCTAAGGTCCGGGTTCCTTGGAATGAGAAGCAGCAGTTCGTCCATCTTGATGGCCAGGGAGCAGACATTCGCCAGAAGAACTGATGGCTGGGAAGCAAGGAACCCTCTCTGCCTCAACTTCACGAGGGCTCACTTGCCACGCCGCCGTATTCGGCATAGCTTGTAGAGCGCCGCAGCTTCGGCTAAAACCCCCGTCAAACAGCCTGCGTCAGTGAAAACCGGAGAGAAAGTACCAGGAGAAGACTGTCCGATGTTTAACAGTTCTTCTCTGCCAAAAGTGATCCGGGATGGGCAGCAGAAGACGCAAAACACACACAAAATAACACAAAGTAGCAGAGAGCGAGTTACCGAGGCGGCCATCCGTGGCGCCATCTTATGACGTCAAACTTGTTACATATTCTGGGTGTGCTTCCATTCAACAACACCCAGTAAAATACGCTTGTAGGATAATGCTTCTCAGGATGGAAGTTAATGCAACTGACGTGCTGACTTATAGCCAAAAAACAAACGAAAAAAAGGAAGCGTGTGGTCACTTGGTCCTGAGTATGTGCCTAGCCCCGCCCATGTGCTAGCAGTGCGACAAAAAAAGCAGGCCCCACCCAGGCCCTCTGGAATTCCAGCAGTCATAAAACGCCAGAGACCAAAGCAGGTGAGCCAATAGACAAGGGAGAAAAGCCAATAGCGAAAACAAACAAGAGCTGGGGAAAAAATCCAACATGGTGAGGCAGGAAGAGGCATCGAGTGTGGCAGATGCCAGACACGCCTCAGGTCTCACGTGGAAGCTAAGGGAGGTTTTATGACCCGATCCCCGCCCCTCAGTTCAAATAATGACATTTTTAATTGAAAAAAGTTAAGTCAAAGTCAAAGTCTGCTTTATTGTCAATTTCTTCACATGCCAGACATACAAAGAGATCGAAATTACGTTTCCCACTATCCCACGGTGACAAGACATAGTACACAATATACATAGAAGTAAACAAAACAAAAAGTAAAAACAAGAAGGCACAAACAAGACAGACAGATGAATAAATAATAAATAATAAATAAACAAATAACATAATAAATAAGAGAAGCAAAAATGGAGCAAGTGTGCATACAGCAGACAGTCAGAATATAGCGCAAAAGTACAGGACGCTATATTCTGACTGTCTGCTGTATGCACACTTGCTCCATTTTTGCTCCTCTTATTTATTATGTTATAAACACAGTAATATATATTGGTACTAATTTATCGTGGGAGTTGCATTCCAGAACTACCCGCTAAAAACAAAACGGTATATAAATGTATGTTATTTAGAAACATTAACACTGTGTTGAAATATCCAACACATAGTCAAAGTCAAAGTCAAAGTCAAAGTCAGCTTTATTGTCAATTTCTCCACATGCCAAAGACACACAAAGAAACCGAAATTTTGTTCCCCCCTATCCCACGGTGACAAGACATGGCTCACAACAGACAAACAAGTAAACAAGTATAACAAAAGTGTGCTGAATAAATAATGAATAAATAACACAACAATAAATAAATAAATAAGAGGAGCAGAAAAAAAAGGAGCAAGTGCGCGTACAGCAGACATTCCCGAAAATAACGCAACAGTGCCGCACGCTACGCAGAAGGGGGTAGCGAGTTCAGGGCCCTAACAGCCTGGAGAAAGAAGCTGTTGGCGAGTCTGGTGGTGCGGGAGCGCAGGCTCCTGTACCTCTTCCCAGAGGGCAGAAGGTCAAACAAAGAGTGAGCCGGGTGACTCACATCTCTGGCAATCGAGGTTGCCTTGCGGGCGAGATGGGAGGTGTAAATGTCTTTCAGGGAGGGGAGCGAAGCACCAATAATCTTACCAGCCGTATGCACTATGCGCTGCAGGGCCTTCAAGTTCTGTTCAGTGCAGTTACCACCCCAGACAGCGATGCAACTGGTGAGGACGCTCTCAATGGTGCCACAGTAGAATGTAGACAGGACTGCCTGAGGAGCACATGCACGCCTGAGCTTCCGCAGGAAGTACAGGCGGCGCTGATCTTTCTTTGCCAGTGACGAGGTGTTTGCGG
Source organism: Syngnathus scovelli (assembly GCF_024217435.2). Taxonomy (NCBI): domain Eukaryota; kingdom Metazoa; phylum Chordata; class Actinopteri; order Syngnathiformes; family Syngnathidae; genus Syngnathus; species Syngnathus scovelli. Next base: position 2,693,031 of record NC_090847.1, on the reverse strand, counting down.
ACCAGGAGAGGTCCTCACTGATGTGCACCCCCAGGAACTTGGTGCAGCTCACCCTCTCCACCACAGCACCGTCAATGATCAGCGGCAGGTGTGTTGTGTGACCCTTCCGGAAGTCAACAATGATTTCCTTGGTCTTATTGACGTTCAGCAGGAGGTTGTTGTCCCTGCACCACGTGGTCAGAAGGTCAACTTCCGACCTGTACCGAGTCTCGTCGCCATTCGTGATGAGACCCACCAGAGTCGTGTCGTCAGCAAACTTCACTATGCGGTTGTCGCTGTAGGTCGCAGTGCAGTCATGCGTCAGCAGGGTGAAGAGCAATGGACTGAGCACGCAGCCCTAGGTGGCTAGATGGCCGCTAGGGGTATGGGTTTAATGGAAGTCCTTTTGAAGAGTGGGTTTCCCTTGCCAAACAATGCAATCATGCATAGCAAAACCAAAGTGAGTCATGGTTGCGTATGAATCTCCTGTTGCATTGTGATCCAGTACACAATAATAAAGCAACACTGTTCTGTGCATGTATTGTAGCTTTACAGTAAATAAAAGAACAGACCGGTTGGTGCTTCTTCCCTCACGTGTGGCCGGCTGCCGCACTTGAACTCAGTCACGTCCACAGTGACGCACATTGCTCAGTGGCACGCCTCGCGCGATCAGGCCTCATTGCTGCTGTCCTGACTCCTGGACGGCAGTGCTTTAGCTGCGCACCCCACACTTGTCCTCAGTGAAGCACATTGCTCAAAGGCACGCCCCGAGCTGTGAACGCTTATTGCCGCTGTCCCGACTCTTTCTGCACGAGGGTGCATTTTTCCTTCATGCGTGGCTGTGTCACGCCTCCGTTCTCACCCTGGCGCACGTCGCCAACACAGAACTGTGCATGCTAAACGGCATTGATTGCCACCATCTGTCCCATACTGATTAAGGAATGTATATAGACGGCGTTCACTGGTCAGTCCTCGCCGTTGTGTCTGCTTTGACACACGCACCTGATCCCCGTTTGCCTGATCCGCTATGTAGCGGTACACCTGGCTGGTTGTCTGCCTTGACACACACACACACACATCTACCTCCCGTTTGCCTGATCACGATGTGAGCACCCTGCTTGTCAGTCACCTCTGTTACATTATGTTCTGTTCCCGACTGTACATAATGGAAGGTTAAAGCAGTTGTTCTTGCTTACTTGAACGTCTATATTTATTCCTCTCTGAACATGTTACAGGTTACAGCCTTTTTCTAACGGACTGTGTCACACTCAAAAGTGGTCCCCATGGAACACAACACTCACTAATAAACAATCCTATTGTTAAATTGTTCTTTTTCTTTTTTCAAGTTAAGGCCTTTCCTTTTAACGTAGGGCATTAAGTGCAGCAACAAGTATAAAAGAATACATCTATAGAAACACAAGCAATTCTAGGCTCAAAGTTCAAAACACATTACATTTCAGGAGTGTCAACACAACGTTTCCAACATATAAAACACATTAATTTGTCTTTTTTTTCCATACTGTATAGTCTTTCAGGTAGTGGGGTCTGATAACTTGCCGACCCGATCTGGTGTGTGTCCTTGTTCCCCTGCTGGGGTATCCGATGATGAGGCATCCTCCGTAGGTGTTTGTGTGGGTGCCTCTTGTGTTGGAGAACATTCTGTGAGACCTCGTCTGAGGTGGCGACGATTCTTTCTCAGGACCCCTCCTGAGTCGAACTCCACCTCATATGATCTGTGGCTCACTTGCTGAACCACCTTCCCTGGTCTCCAGTTCTTGTGTGTGTCACAGGGCTGTACTCTTACACTGTCGCCATTTGTAAGAATGTCCATGTCTTTTGCTGTGCAGTTGTAGTACTTTTCTTGTCTCCCTGTTGTTTTTCAGTCCCTGGTCGTTATGTGTTACCTCAGGTTCCAGCAGTGTGTTCTTTGTGGCAAGCAGAGTCCTGGTCCTCCTGCTCAGTAGTCTCTGTGCTGGGCTTGTGTTGAGACCCTGGCTTGGTGTGTTTCGATGATCCAGCATGGCTAAGTAGGGATCCTGTCTCACTGCTGCAGCCTTCAGCATCAGTCGCTTGGCGGTCTTTACTGCTGGTTCTGCCTTCCCATTGCTCTGTGGGTAACCTGGCGACGATGTCCTATGTTCAAAGCCACACTTCTGGCTGAAGCGCTAGAACTCTAAGGATGCAAATTGGGGTCCATTATCTGAGATAACAGTGTCAGGTATCCCCTGTCGGGCAAAGTGAGCCTTTAGTTTTCTGATAACGGTATCGCTCTTAGTGTCAGATAATCTACCTCCCAGAAATTTGAATAATAATCCACTGTTATTAGATTGTCTTTGTTGTAGAAGGAGAAAAGATCTGCTCCTACCTTGGCCCAGAGTCTTTGTGGTAGAAGGAGAAAAGATCTGCTCCTACCTTGGCCCAGGGTCTGCTGGCCATGTCATGTAGATGTAGTGTCTCTTTCTGTTGTTTTGGGTCCACCGACCTGCAGATGTCGCATCTGGAGATGAAGGTCTTGATCTCCTCGCTCATCGTCGGGAGGTGGAGACCACTGCCCTAAATAAACAGTCCGTGTTGCACGTGGTTGTCCTGCCTCATTTGTGACAGGCTGGCTGCCGCGCTTCCCGCGCTTCTCCGCAGTGATGCACATCGCTCAGAACCATGTAACAAAAAATGATTTGAATCTGAATATTTGTTTTGACTTAAAAGATGTGTCCCTGTCCATTTTTAAAACTCATTTGATAACCCATTCTTATTCTTTGGCTTTCGACTGACTGTTATTGTTCCGCTACTGTATATTGATTTGTGCTTCAATTTACTGTTTTCACTACCTTTGTGGTTGTCCCATTACTATATGAGAAGTGCTTTGTAAAATGTGCTATAAAAATATATTTGTATTGCATTATACATGGAGCATTTGTGTAAAAATACATTGCATAAAAGATGTGACCACAATGAATTAAAGCACTTTAAAATCTAGTCATCCTTTAATCCTATTTTAATCGTACCCTTATTCGTATGTACATGTATTGAGATTTGTATCAATTTGTCTTTTATTGGAGAGCACGTTCTCAGAAATTATGCAAAAAAAAAAAAAAAGACTTTCAGATGAGGACAAATACTTTTTTCGAGGTACCGGTATGCAAGTGCAATCTACAGCTTTTTGGTGTGTGTACACGTATGTAAGCATGTGAACAAGTGAGTAAAATGTAATTATTTATTTTGTTTTACAGGGAAGGAATGGAGGTGCCACTGTAAGTATGCCCTGTTTGTGTTCTTATGAAAAAAAAAATCACAAAATTGTGACTCCACATTGATGTAAAATATTGCTTTAGTTGTCAATTAAGAAATTGACTAAACAAAGCATTTTTCAGATCACAAGCTTGTTTTACACAAATGCTAAAACTGTTGCATCACAGCCAACAAAAAGACATGGCATTTATCCTCCTTTGCCTTTTCAAGGTTCCCATGTCCTGTAGCACAAAATTATTCACATATTTTTCACTTCAGGGAAATATGTGGAAATGGAAATCCAGTCAAATATTTTGGAAAAGCTTAAGCAGCCCTTAAAAAAAAATTCTCCTGCCACTTCTACTTTCTGCCCAAATGTTTTATTGGTTGCTGACTTCATGGGCATCATAACGAGCATTTTCTGCTTTGAGCCAGTGCATGGCCCGTTTCCTGGAATCCAGTGTTTCCAGTTAAATCTGATGTGTGATTTAGTTCAGAAACAAGTATTTTTTCCAAAGAAGCACTCAGGCACACCTTGTCCATATACACTCAACCAATGACCATCGTGTAGTCCTACACTGACACCTGAACGTAGTCAACCAGGCAAATGCTTGCGCCTCCAAGCCAGCATTAATTCATTAATCTACCCATCGATTATCTGTACCGCTTTTCCCCACGGGGCTCGCAGGAGTGCCAGAGCCTATTGGGCAGGAGGCGGGCGACATCCTGAACTGGTTGCCAGTCACGTCATAGATTTCTGTGATGTATAACTGTATAATGACAAACAAACAAAAGTGTATTTTACAAAATATGTACAGTCGTATGCAAAGGTTTGGGCACCCCTAATTATTTTCAAGATTTTCCTTTATAAATCATTGGTTGTTCGGATCAGCAATTTCAATTAAATACAGTAGTCCCTCGCTACTTCGCGGTTCACCTATCGCAGCCTCATTCTATCGTGAGTTTTTAGTTTTTAATCCAGGTGCATGTGAGAGGGGGGAGGCCCAGAGTGTCCAGCTTTGTGACCAGAACGTCTGGGATGATCGTATTGAAAGATGAGCTGTAGTCCACAAAGAGCATTCTCGCATAGCTCTGCTGCTGTTCCAGGTGACTCAACACAGCATGTAGAGCTATGGTGATGTGTCCTCCGTGGATCTGTTCGCCCGGTATGCGAACTGATGGGGGTCGAGTGTGGGGCGAGGCAGTCCTTGATGTGCTCGAGAACCAGTCTCTCGAAGCACTTCATTATTACCGGGGTGAGGGCAACAGGGCGGTAGTCGTTGAGGCTGGTTGGGGTGACTTTTTTGGTATGGGGATTATTGTGGCTGACTTCAGGCAGGTGGGGATGACTGCTTGTGCCAGCGAGAGGTTAAAGATTCTGCAGAATATCAGGGACAGCTGGTGGGCGCAAGCTCTGAGCACTTTGCCAGGTACTCCATCTGGACCAGGGGCCTTCCTGGGATTTACTGCCTGGAGCACACGCCTCACCTCCTGCTCCTCTACAGTGAGTGGAGGGGTGCTGGGATCTGGTGTGGATGGGGGTGGGGGGAGGGCTACAGCAGGTGAGTGAGGCTGTGGTGATTCAAAGCGGGCAAAGAAGCCCCCTGAAGTTGGTGATGGTCCGGATGCCCTGCCACACCTCTCGTGGTCTGTTGCTGGCGAGGTGGGACTCCATCTTCCTCATGTAGTCCGCTTTGGCTTTTTTAATCCCTTTCTTCAGGTCAGCCCGAGTTGAGTTGTAAAGGGCTGTGTCGCCTGACCTGAAGGCAGAGTCACGGGCCCTGAGGAGTGAGCGAACATGGCTGGTCATCCAGGGTTTCTGGTTGGGAAAGACGCGAATGGTTTTGTCCACACATACAGTTCCCATGCAGAACTTGATGTAGTCCAGAACTGTCTCTGTGAACATAGCCATATCTTGGTGGTGAAATAGGTCCCAGTCTGTGTTTTGAAGGCAATCCTGGAGTTGGCTGAGTGCATTTCGTGGCCAAGTTGTTACAGTCCTTGTGGTGGGCCTGGATCTGCGTCTGAGAGGAACTAATGTGGGGATGAGTAGCAAGGAGAGATGGTCTGACTGTCCGAGGTGGGGGAGGGGCATGGCTCTGTACCCGTGCTTGATTTTGGAGTACACGTGGACTAAAAGTCCTTTCCCCTCTTATTGGGCACTTAATGTGCTGGTGGAACTGTGGAAGCACAGTCTTCAGATTGTTCTTATTAACGTCTCCTACTATTATGTGAACGCCATCGGGGTGGGCCCGCTGCTGTTCATTGATGGTGTTCAGCAGGTGAGAGAGCGCCGCGCTAGCGTTAGCATTTGGCGGGATGTAAACAGCGGTGATGATCAGCACTGTTATCTCTCTCGGTATTAAATAGGGCCGACATCTAACAGACGTACTCAATATCGGTGGAGCAGTGCTTCACTATGATGCTGCTGTTGTTGCACCAGTCCTCATGCATGTAGATACAGAGCTCCCCACCTCTATTTTTGCGGGAGTCCACAGTCCAGCGGTGTAGCGAACGGCCTTCTAGCTGCACGCTAGCATCGGGGATCTTCAGGTTCAGCCAGGTCTCCGTGATAATGAGGGCACAGCAGTCACGAACATAGCAATTTCCCGCAAGCTGTAGTTCCAGATCTCCCATCTTGTGGGTGAGGGATCTGGCATTTGTGAGATACAGGCTCGGGAGGGGTGGCTTGTGCGGTTGGTTCTTTAGCCTTAGCAGGAGGCCGGACCTGCGGCTTCGCTTCTGCTTCCTCTCCCTCCTCCGCCTGCGGCGCTTCCCAATCCCAACAACAATCCACGGAGAGTCCGGCGGTATTGCTAGTTCGTCCGGGATGTTTTGGCTGTATTGAAATTCCCTCAAGACTGCGGTCTTATGTCGATAGCCGATGTCTACGACGTCCTATTGGCTATAGTGGTGTACCGCCGAAGCAAAAATATAAAAAGTCCACAAATAGACACATAGAAAACGTAAAAACATACACTGTAGGGGAGAGCTGTGAGCCGCAGCATCTGAGTGTGCCGCCATCTTGGTTAATCTTGGTTAATCTTGGTTAACTTGGTTAATCTTGGTTAATAATTTCATGCGTAACAGTGGACAAAATAACAGAGGTTGATGTAAAAATGTAAAAATCACGCCGGTCCAGTGAGTGGGAGCGAGTCTTACATCCTATTTCTTTAGCAATGCGTGTCATCCTTGACTGGCAGATAGTGCCAGTTTTTGTGGCTCAAAAAAAGTTTATACAATGCAACCAATCAACCTCATTTTGACGTTCAAGCAGCCAAGAGGGTATGATGTTCTCTGCTCTGCTCACAAGGTTACTGTTGCAAACTGAGAGATAATGGCATACAGACATGCAAAATATAAATTACTAAATACAAACTAGCTTTATTCGTACAAGAGAAGAGCAAAAGAAGAAAACTTTGGAGCAATGGGACCAAAAAAGGACCAAGCAACGAACAATACTTTGGAATTTCTCTTCAACCAGATGAAAACTCTGGAAGCAAATGTAAACTAAATGGAATGGAGACTCGATTGATTGGAGTAGAAACCAAGATGAAAGAATTTGCATTTCTCAAAAATAAGAATGCCAAGAAAGATCAGCTGTTAAAAGTTCTCATAGAGTGGAAGATATCAACCAACAATATGAAATGAATAATGTGATCATTTCTGGGCTCAAGATCTCGCCTCAACATCAAAATGGGACAGATGATGGAGACGTGGTAGAAAATCGATCCGTGGAAAAGCAAGTCGTAGATTTCCTTACAACAGAAAATATAGCGCTAGACAAGGATGGATTTCTGCCAATTTCTTCTCAAAAGGGGGACAACTGGTGTCACGTGCCGTGCTAGAGACGCTCGGCCGGCAACTTCCCTCAGTCACAACCCTTCGTTATCGTCATGTCTGTCACCTGCTCCCTCTTGTTTCCTGATGTATTTAAACCCTGTCCGTGTATTCCTCCTTGTCGGTGTCTACTGTTGTTTTCCGTCCCTGTCCGCGCCCAGTGTTCCTGTCATCTAATTTCCCCCCGGTCTTGTCTGGAGGCTCACGGTCAGATTCTGTTCCGTGTCCGAGTGGACTTCTGTTTGCCTGTCTGCTGGCCGTGAGTCTCTATCCCGTCTGTGTCTTCGTTGCTCACCTTCCTCCCTTCCAACTCCCTTTTCCCTTCCATCAACCCTGGTCCAAGCTGCATTTGGTCACCCGGCTCCACTCATTTCCTGACAGAAGACACCGACCATCACAGCGACCAGCGCTTGGACCTACAGCCGCCATCAGCTCTTATCCGCGACGCCGAACGCATGTGCGCCATCGGGATCCACTCCAGCATCGCTGTATCTGCGGCCGCCATCGGAGTTCCTCCCGGCGCCATCCGACTCGCGGCCGCCATCGGGATTCACCCCAGCATCGCCGGATCCGCGGCCGCCATTGGAGTTCCTCCCAGCGCCATCGGACTCGCGGCCGCCATCGGGCCCCGCCCCGGCGTTGCCGGACCCGCGGCCACCGTTGGACCTCGATCCAGCGGCGCTAGACCAGGATCATCACCAGACCCCCGCTCCCACGGCTGCAGCACGTCTTGACTCCTGCTGCTGCGCACAGCTCCGCCCCTGCCCCCCTCACCGCCTGAGTGCCGCCGATTGCGGCTCTGACTCTCCGAATGCCGCCAATTGCGGTTCTGTTCCCGAGTTTCCGACGAGGGCGGTTCTGTTCCCAAGTTTCCGCCGAGGGCGGTTCTGTTCCCAAGTTTCCGCCAAGGGCGATTCTGTTCCGGAGTTTATGCTGATTGCGGTTCTGTTTCCCCATTTGCTGCTGTGCGCGTTTCAGACTCTGTTGCTGCCACCTTGGACTTTGCCATAGACCAGCCGGGGGTTGTTTTTCTCTAAAGAGGGGTTCGGTGAATGCGCATATGAAACTAGTGGGGTTCGGTACCTCGAACAAGGTTAAGAACCACTGCACTAAAGCCTTAACAAGAAAATACATTGATTTACCTCTGAGTTATCGATTTTCAGGTTGTTCCCGTGGAGATGGCTTCACTTGTTTTGCAGTCTTTGGATGGCACTCAAAATGAAGCCATTATCGATGAAGAGGAAAACATGCAGCCTTCTCTCATTAATCAAAAAGTCTGCGTCAATGTTGTGTTGAAGGTGAGTTTAAATAACCTTTTTTACTGAAATCGGGTTCAAAATGTTAATGTCGATGGGCTTTAACTAGTAAAGGACTTTACTACCTTCACGGTACTCATCACTGTCCCTTCATTCCCCTACTGAGGGTGCAGCATCAGGAGCAACTGGCGGTTCAGGACACTTTGACCCTATCACAAGGGCTGTGGAACGAGCCCACAACCTTTAGGTTGTGAGAGGACCACTCTGTTCGATGTCGCTCCAAAATGTACTTGTTTTTTTTGTTTTCTCAGGTTGCATATTTTGTGAAGTACAACGACGCAGGCCAACTAGTCAATACTACAGTGCATCTGTTGCTTGGGAATTTTCATATAACACCATTTAGCCTGGAGCAGGAATTCTCTGTCAAATTCATTCAGGTATAATCTAAACTCCAAATGTTTTTTTTGTCCAAAAAGCCGTCTTTTGCAAAACGATACATTTTCCAGATTGCAATCTTATTGACTTGATTTATAAATTAATTGCTTATCAGTAAATGGACCATTTACTCCATTGTGATTGCTAGATTAAAGCATACACTCAAATACCGTATTGGCCCGAATATAAGACGACCCTGATTATAAGATGAAGCCCTCATTTTCAAGACTCAAGTTTGAAAAAAGACTTTTTGAACACCAAATTTATTTTTTGTACAGAAAATAATTACAGTACATCTGAAACAAATGATTATAACAATATATTCGAGAGAAAAAGCATGTTATTTTGCCTCATTCAAATCATGCAAAAACTGCCTATCACATCTTAATATCTGAACATTTAAATATGTAAACTAAAGTGCAATCACATTTGTAAATGAGTGGCTTCTGATTTTTGAAATATAAATAAACCTAGTATTTCTGTTAGGGAGCCTGAGGACTGTATAGGGCAGGGGTCGGCAACCTGCGGCTCCAGAGCCACATGCGGCTCTTTAGCACACCTCTAGCGACATTTTCCAGATTGCAATCTTATTGACTTGATTTATAAATTAATTGCTTATCAGTAAATGGACCATTTACTCCATTGTGATTGCTAGATTAAAGCATACACTCAAATACCGTATTGGCCCGAATATAAGACGACCCTGATTATAAGATGAAGCCCTCATTTTCAAGACTCAAGTTTGAAAAAAGACTTTTTGAACACCAAATTTATTTTTTGTACAGAAAATAATTACAGTACATCTGAAACAAATGATTATAACAATATATTCGAGAGAAAAAGCATGTTATTTTGCCTCATTCAAATCATGCAAAAACTGCCTATCACATCTTAATATCTGAACATTTAAATATGTAAACTAAAGTGCAATCACATTTGTAAATGAGTGGCTTCTGATTTTTGAAATATAAATAAACCTAGTATTTCTGTTAGGGAGCCTGAGGACTGTATAGGGCAGGGGTCGGCAACCTGCGGCTCCAGAGCCGCATGCGGCTCTTTAGCACACCTCTAGCGGCTCCCTGGAGCTCTTGGAAAAATGCATTAAAATGGAAAAAGATGTTTTTTTTTTTTTTTAAATGTTTTTTAGATGGTAATCATGACACAAACATTCTTATGCTGTAGAAAATCTGTGTAGATGTAAATATATTAAAAATACCGAATTTCAAAATGGTGCAAAATTGCGTCATAGCAAGCGACACAGCACAGGCGAGTTGTAAACAAACAGGTGTGTGAATGACGGGCCATGGACTCAAAAGGCAAAAAGAGAAAGATTGCTGATGCAAACAGAGGCTTTAAGAAAGAATGGACTCAACTATTTGCTTTCATTGCCAATGCTGAAGGATTGCCTGAATGTTTGATTTGCAATGAGAAGTTGTCAAATATAACAAGAAGAGCAATTTGGAGCGACATTTTCAGCTAAAGCATGCTAAATTTACTGCCGATCATCCAGTTGAAACTGAGAGGAAAGGTGCAATTTGAGGAACGTTAAAAGTGTTTCAAGGAGTGGATTGCATTTCCAAACTCTACTACTGTGGCAAGTTTTGTTAAAGCCCAGGAGATAATAAAGTCCGGAAAACCATTTACCGATGGCGAGTGCATGAAGGATTCATTCGTTAAAATATTAGAGTGCCTATTTTGGGACTTCAAAAACAAAACCGAGATTATTCAGAAAATTAAAGACATGCCTCTCTCCGCAAAAACAGTAAAGTAATTTGCTTGCAGGGGAGGCACGGGTCCTGACTGTTGTTTGTGTCTATGCACCAAATGGCAGCTCAGAGTACCCACCCTGCTTGGAGTCCCTGGAGGAAGTGCTGGAGAGCGCTCCTTCTGGGGACTCTACTGGGTGACTTCACTGCTCACGTAGGTAATAACAGTGAGACCTGGAAGGGCGTGATTGAGAGGAACGTTTTTGTCACCTATTCTGTTCATAATTTTTATGGACAGAATTTCTAGGCGCAGCCGAGGCATTGAGGGGGTCCGGTTTGGGGACCTCAGCATCGCGTCTCTGCTTTTTGCAGACGATGTGGTGCTGTTGGCTTCTTCAAGCCATGATCTCCAGCTCTCACTGGAGCGGTTCGCAGCCGAGTGTGAAGCTGTCGGGATGAGGGTCAGCACCTCCAAATCCGAGTCCATGGTGCTCAGTTGGAAAAGGGTGGAATGCCCTCTCCGGATCGGGGATGAGATCCTGCCCCAAGTGAAGGAGTTCAAGTATCTTGGGGTCTTGTTCACGAGTGAGGGGATGATGGAGAGTGAGATTGACAGGCGGATCGGTGCAGCGTCGGCAGTAATGCGGACTCTGTACCGGTCTGTCGTGGTGAAGAGAGAGCTGAGCCAAAAGGCAAAGCTCTCTATTTACCGGTCGATGTATGCTCCTACCCTCACCTATGGTCATGGGCTATGGTTCGTGACCGAAAGAACGAGATCCCGGATACAAGCGGCCTAAATGGGTTTCCTTTGCAAGATGTCCGGGCTCTCCCTTAGAGATAAGGTGAGAAGCTCGGTCATCCGGGAGAGACTTGGAGTAGAGTCGCTGCTCCTCTACGTTGAGAGGAGCCAGATGAGGTGGTTCGGGCATCTCATCAGGATGCCTCCTGGACGCCTCCCTGGGGAGGTGTTCCGGGCATGTCCCACCGGTAGGAGACCCCGTGGACGACCCAGGACGCGCTGAAGAGACTATGTCTCTCAGCTGGCCTGGGAACGTCTTGGGATCCCCGGGATGACCTGGATGAAGTGGCTGGGGAGAGGGAAGTCTGGGAGTCCCTCCTAAAGCTGCTGCCCCCGCGACCCGACCCCAGATAAGCAGAAGAAAATGGATGTATATATACATAGTATAAGCATGGAGGAGGTAATGTGATGGTCTGGGGTTGCTTTGGTGCTGGTAAGGTGGGAGATTTGTACAGGGTAAAAGGGATTCTGAATAAGGAAGGCTATCACTCCATTTTGCAACGCCATGCCATACCCAGTGGACAGCGCTTGATTGGAGCCAATTTCATCCTATAACAGGACAATGACCCCAAACACACCTCCAAATTGTGCGAGAACTATTTAGAGCAGAAGCAGGCAGCTGGTATTCTATCGGTAATGGAGTGGCCAGCGCAGTCACCAGATCTGAACCCCATTGAGCTGTTGTGGGAGCAGCTTGACCGTATGGTACGCAAGAAGTGCCCATCCAACCAATCCAACTTGTGGGAGCTGCTTCTGGAAGCGTGGGGTGCAATTTCTCCAGATTACCTCAACAAATTAACAGCTAGAATGCCAAAGGTCTGCAATGCCGTAATTGCTGCAAATGGAGGATTCTTTGACGAAAGCAAAGTTTGATGTAAAAAAAATCTTATTTCAAATACAAATCATTATTTCTAACCTTGTCAATGTCTTGACTCTATTTTCTATTCATTTCACAACGTTTGGTGGTGAATAAGTGACTTTTCATGGAAAACACAAAATTGTTTGGGTGACCCCAAACTTATATATATATAAACACAGCTATATACAAGTTTGTGCATGGCAAACAAGGAATTTGACTACGGTTGATCTCAGCCTCTGTACAACATTTAAGTGACTAACAACATTCAGGTGACTAACAACGTTTAAGTGGCAATGTTATTGCCCAGTGATGTCTCTGAGACTCGATGAGTGGTGTGAGTTCATTAGAACAACAGCCTGGGGGAAGAAGCTGTGTCTGTTGGTTTTGGCGTACAGCGCTCTGTAACGCCATCTGGAGGGAAGTAGTTCGAACAGACTGTGACCTGGGTGAGAAGGGTCTGTAGAGATGTTACAGGGGGCCCGTGATGTCTTTCAGGTTGCTCAACACTAGCCTCTCTAAAGATTTAATCCCCGATGTCAGGGCGACAGGTCTATAATTAAACTTAAAAACTAAATTAATTTTTTGTTTTTAAAACTAAACACGAATTAAACTATAATTCAAAACTTGTGATGGTGGGCTTCTTGGCCACTGGTACGATGGTGGAGCTTTTGAAGCACGAGTACACCTCACACAGCTTCAGGGAACTGTTGAAGAGCCGTGCAAAGGTGGATGCCAGCTGTTCAGCACAGACTTTCAGGCAGGGGGGGACACATGCCGTCTGGGCCTGATGAACTCACACCACTCATCGAGTCTCAGAGACATCACTGGACATTGCCACTTAAACGTTGTTAGTCACCTGAATGTTGTTAGTCACTTAAATGTTGTACAGAGGCTGAGATCAACCGTAGTCAAATTCCTTGTTTGCCATGCACAAACTTGTATATAGCTGTGTTTATATATATATAAGTTTGGGGTCACCCAAACAATTTTGTTGGATTCTGTCCACAATTTAGGGAGCGCGTTATCTGCGCCTCACGGCAAAAGCCTTTGCCAATCACCTGTTATCCAATTTACTCACTGCGTGCTCGTTTGATTTCTTCAGATTTAGGAAAATGCAAAGACACTGAAGCAGAAATTAGACTTAGACAGATTGGTTGAGTTCAGTCACAATTCTTGTTCAAAAAGCTCTGTTTTCAGGAAAGTACAATACAGCGCTGGGCCCTTCAAGAGCGGAAAGTCTCCATTCAGAAAAGGCCAAGTCCAAGGTTGTTAGATCAGTTTTATATTCAGTAGCACATTGTGGGCTGGGATTGATGGGCGATGAGTCTTCGGGGTGGGGCAAGTTCGAAGGAGAGTCTGCTTCCATGGGAGTGGTGCTGGTTATGGGCGATTCGGTGTGTTGGTGGGGGGCTGTTGGTGTGTGTGTGTGTGTGTGGAGGGTGCTGTTGTCTTCCATCCCGTCTCTCGGCCTTGGCGATCATCTTTGGCCGAGTTCTCGGGTGGCTCCTTCTGGCACCCACTGGTTTTATCTCCACGTGACCTTCCTGTGAACATTCTTCTCCAATCTTGGACATACACTGTCGTACCGCATTCAACCGTATCTTTTCTTTGTTAGGCAAACTATTTCCCTCTGTGCAGAGCGTTCAGTAGTAATCAAAAACTGGCGTCTAACATTAGTCAAAACATAAGATACAATCAAGTACTGAACGGTCAAGACGACTCTGGCCGTGTCCATGATTCAGAGAAAAAACATCAGGCATGCATTCCACAGTTCCTTAAGGGTCATTAAGCTATTTAGGCAATATATCAAAAGTCATTTGTTATTTCAAAGTCCTCAGAAATATATATATCAGATCATAAAGTTATAAAAACCTTTCTCATCACCACTTATCAAAAATGTCTAGTTATGTCTTCTTTATTGATTTGGTGTGTAGGTATAATTATATGCTTCAAATGTTTCTTTTATTTATTTATTTAATATGTGAATATACTTGTCTGCTTATGTACTTTATTCAATGAGGTTTGAGCATATCTGTTTTTGTAGCGAGGCAGGACTTTTTGTATTTCGACCTCATTCCTTCACTAACCTTTTGTCTCCGGAACATCTGACACACCTCATCCTCGCGGATCTGAAGTGTGGGCATGTCTCCTGAATGAGAGAGTAGGTGATAACGACGATGGAGGTGTGAACAGAGGGGTTGTGGGGGAAGGTGTATATGTTGATTGTTATGCAGGAGGTCCTGTTGCGTGGGTGGACCGTTCAAACCTGCAGTAAACCTGTTTAGCTGGTTTGCAAGCCTTGTGTTCTCCACACGACGAGGGGTTGGTTTCTTGAAGCATGTGATGCTCTGCAGGCCTTTCCACACTGTTGAGGGATCAGGATTTGCAGAGAGGTGTCTCTCCAGGCTCTCACCATAGCTCCTCTTAGCTTTCCTGATCCCTCGGGTCAGTGGGTTCCTGGCCTGCATGAACAGGTCACAGTCCCCACTCCTGTAGGCCTCCTCCTTGGCTTTGTGCAGCATGCTGAAGTTTGGTGTAAACCATGGTTAGTTGTTGTTGTACATGCAGAAGGTGTCAGGATCGGATGGAAATGGAGCAGGACGACCAAGTGCAGCTTGGACCAGGGTTTATTGAAGAACGCAAACTAACAGCCTTGGCAACTGACATGACTTAACAAAACCTAACAACGTGACTGACCAAAAAGACATGAAACAAAAAGACAGGGTGACATTACCAATGACAGGAACAGGAACCAAAAAGACATCATGACAACAATGATCCGACGGGGAGTGAGGGGCAGACAGGACTTATACACACGACAGGTAACAAGAGGCAGGTGGGAATAATCAAACTAATCATGGGCACACAGGAGGGGAGGGGCGAGCACACAGACAGAAACTTAGTGGAACAGCTGGGGCTAAGGCGTGACAGAAGGTCTATATATACTATATACCATAAATTCCGCACCAGCTGAATTTAGGGGCAAATCTTGTTTTGTTCATATATAAGCTGAAGGTCTTTTAATGTTTAATTACCATTTTAAGAGAATATGCACAAAAAATATTGTCACGAAAGAGATGGTTCTTTGGGGACGCATAACTTTTATTCACATAATCTTTATTGACAGAGATGAAGGAGCTCTGCAAAAATACAAACATGTAACAAATCTCAGCGACAACCTTAAACTGCAGGGAACACTAGCAACACACAACTAATAATAAATAAAAAAGGACCACTTACGGGGGTAAAGTTGGCAATGTGATACAAGCTACACATATAGTTCCAGAGTCGACGTGACCGGGAAATAAAGATAGAACAGGGTGACGCAACACGATGTCATCAACAATAGCCAAGTGCCCTCTAGTGACCGGAGAAAACCTCTACAGTGCAGCTCTAGTTCCTTCGTTAAGAGCCAAATCAACTGCCTTTAACTTAAAAGCGGCATCACATGCATTTCTTTTGTCCCCCATAATGAGGGTTTGTGTGTAAAAGCTTCCTTTCTTCAGAAATGAGTGTATTAGTCATTATAAAAAAATCACAAAAAATCCATAGATACGCCACACCAGACGACAAGCCGCAGGGTTCAAAGCTTGTGGAAAAAGTTGCGGCTTATAGTTCGGGAATTACGGTATACAGTGGGGGAAATAAGTATTTGACCCCTTGCTGATTTTGCAGGTTTGCTCACTTACAAAGAATGCAACGATCTACTATTTTAATCATATGTACATTCTAACAGTGAGAGACAGAATCCCATAGAAAATTCCAGAAATTCACATCATATGAATTTATAAAAATTGATAACCGTCTGATGAGAAAAAACAAGTATTTGAACCCCTGGACAAACAGCAAGTATTCTGGCTCCTACAAGCCAGTTAGTCTTTCTTTAAGACACAGCCCCAATCCCAACCATTTATCTACATCAAATACACCTGCCTCACCTCTTTACCTGTATAAAAGACACCTGTCAACACCCAAACAACCAGCATCCAACATTACCACCATGGGAAAGACCAAAGAGCTTTCTACGGACATCAGGGACAAGATTGTTGATCTGCACAAGGCTGGGATGGGCTACAAGAGAATCGGAAAGCAACTTGGAGAGAAAAGATCAACTGTCGGTGCAGTTATCAGGAAATGGAAGAAGCACTACACCACCGCCAACCTCCTTCGGTCTAGGCCTCCACACAAGAGCTCACCTTGTGGGGTCTCCCTGATCATGCGAATGGTGAGGAATCATCCCAAAACCACAAGGGGGGAACTGATGAATCAACTGAAGGCAGCTGGGTCCACAGTTACAAAAGAAACGGTTGGTAACACATGGATTGAAATCCTGCTGCGCACACAAGGTCCCCCTGCTCAAGAAGAAACATGTACAGGCCCGCATGAAGTTCGCCATTCAGCACCTGGACGACTCAGAAGAGGCCTGGAATAAGGTGATGTGGTCAGATGAGACCAAAATAG
This sequence comes from Syngnathus scovelli, assembly GCF_024217435.2. NCBI lineage: Eukaryota > Metazoa > Chordata > Actinopteri > Syngnathiformes > Syngnathidae > Syngnathus > Syngnathus scovelli. Next base: position 2,676,468 of record NC_090847.1, on the reverse strand, counting down.
TACTTTTTGGCCTCAACTCAACTCGTCGTGTTTGGAGGGCAAAGAACACCGGGTACAACCCAAAGAACACCATCCCCACCGTCAAGGATGGTGGTGGCAACATCATGCGTTGGGGGTGCTTTTCAGCCAACGGGACGGGACAACTCCATCGTATTGAGGGGAGGATGGACGGGGCCATGTATCGGAGAATTCTGGACCAACATCTCCTTCCCTCAGTGAGAGAGCTGAAGATGGGTTAAGGATGGGTGTTTCAGCACGACAACGATCCTAAGCACACCGCCAAAGCAACAAAAGAGTGGCTGAAGAAGAAGCACATCAAGGTTCTGGAGTGGCCTAGCCAGTCTCCAGACCTGAATCCAATTGAAAATCTTTGGAGGAAGCTTAAAATTTGAGTTGCCAGGCGACAACCTCGGAACCTGAATGATTTGGAGGCTGTCTGCAGGGAGGAGTGGGCCAACATCCCTGCCGAAATGTGCACAAAGCTTGTCACCAACTATAAAAACCGTTTGACATCTGTGCTGGCCAATAATGGCTTTTCTACAAAATATCAACATGCTGTTTGTCCAGGGGTTCAAATACTTGTTTTTCCTCATCAGACGATTATCAATTTTTATAAATTCATATGATGTGATTTTCTGGAATTTTCTTTGGGATTCCGTCTTTCACTGTTAGAATGTACATATGATTAAAATTATGGATCGTTGCATTCTTTGCAAGTGGGCAAACCTGCAAAATCAGCAAGGGGTCAAATACTTATTTCCCCCACTGTACATATAATTATTAATTCACCATTAATAATGATCCTATTTTTGTGTCAATGTGTCATGCCGGTTTTGTTTGAGCTCCTTTCAGAAAAATGCGCTCTGGCTGCATAAAAATGGGGTTTTCACGTTTATATTTAGATATAATGTACAGTGGAATTCTCACCAATGGCTTGTTTTTGAAATGATGATTTTCATACAGTACACTGATGTTTCTCGCAGGCACGGCAGAATGACTCATCTTTGACTTCCCCCAAAAAGTATTGAAAGCTTTTTCTCCTTTTTAAATTGACATCTAATTTTGTGTTATGCAAACAAAGTTTCTTTCATCTTGTACAATGCCAAAGAAGATGATACACTGCCAATCTTTTTATGATTCTGAATTATTAATCTATTAATCAATTCATGTAATTAATTCATTAATTACAGTACAATTTACATTACTCAGCTTGTGAAACCGTACATTTTCTTGTAGTGTCTTTTCTTTTTATTTTGGTCCACACTTAATGAAAACTTTGAGGCCTCAAGGTCTCAGCTTCATTCCTTGATTAAAATTGATCACAGTGTATTCTATTCTTTTAAGTTTAAAACAAAGGGTAATTTTTGCCCACTTCAGAACGTGTCCTGTTTGCGTATGTGCAGTGCAGGCTAAATGGTGATGAAGGCAATGAAGAAGTCAAAGAACATGACCCTCACAGTGTTCCCTGCCTGCTCCAGATAAGAGAGGGATCTGTGTAGCAAGTGGATTATGGCGTTTTCCACTCTGATGCTGGGCTGGTAGGAATTACAGAGCTCAACAGTGGGCGGAGGTATTACAGGATGAGCCTCTACATGTTCTTCAGATAAGAGGTCAGGCCCACAGGTCTGTGGTGATTGGGCTCCCTCGGGTGTGCAATCTTTGGCACTGAAACCACACAGAAAATGTTCCACAGTTCAGGGACCCTCTCCAGATTAAGGCTCAGGTTGAAGATGTGCAGGACCACCTGACAGAGCTGGTCTGCACAGTCCCTGAGCAATCTGGCGCTGATTCCATCTGGACCTGCTGCCTTCTTGATCTTTGTCTTTCTGAGCTGACATCTCACCATTTTAGCAGTGTGTTGAGGTGGACGTGTTGCTGAGTTGCGACAGGAGATAGGGGCGGGCGGGAAAGTGCAGGTAGCTATGGTGCTGCACCAGGAGAGGGAGGAGGCAGTATAAGGTTCAAAGGAGGGGGGGTCGTTAACGACCAGAGTCAAATCTATTGAAAAACAGATTCAGGTTGTTAACCCACAACGGGTCAGCAGGAGTGCGAGCTCATCAATTGTCCTCAAGGTGGCCAGAGTTTTTATTCATGTTTCTCCAGACTTCTCGGACTTTGTTTTGTTGGAGCTGTTCTTCCATCTTCCTCCTAAAACTTTCTTTGCCTTTCTGGAGCTTGTATCTCAGATTCTTCTGCACTCTTCTCACTTCCTCCATATCTCCAGATAAGAAACCCCTCTTCTCATTCAGCACGGCCTTGAGTTCTGGGGTCATCCACGGTTTGTTGTCTGAGAAGCACCGTACCTTCTTAGTTGGCACAGAAGTTGATATCGTCCGTGATGCAGTAGGTGAGGGCATCAATGTCCTCACCGTGAGGCCTTCAGAGTTCCTGCCAGTCTATGCATTTAAAACAGTCTTTCAAGACCTCACTGCAGTCCTCATACTATCACCTTTTTGGTGGGGGGTTTTCCTCTTAACCGTAGGGGGGTGTAGATTGTCAAACCTGCACTTTTTATTAAAGTGACCGGCTTTCCATCAAAGGGTTCGATAAGCCGGGGTGAAGGGACTCGTCCGTCTTCGACCACCCGAGTTAAATTAATTCTAAAATAATCAATATAATCTCTTTATAACGCCAATCACTCTCAAGTCAAACGACACTCGTGCTGAGTAACTCAAATTTGAGGCACGTCGTCAGAATAACCGCGCCATAATGATGGCTCCCTTCTGTTGTTTGAGGCTTTTGTTAGGTTATGGACATTTTTAAATATCTTCGTTAAGACCTCAGGGATTCGTTAATCTAGCGCACACTTGCCCTAGTTGTGCCGAAGTAACTATTTATATGGGTCTGCTCTACTTTGTTGCCGAAATAGCGAGCCTACTTGTCTTCATTTGATGAAAGATCGAATTAATGGAAGTATGACAATAATAGCATTCGTTAATTTTATTTATCACGGTCCGATTTTATACCATAATAACTACCTGTAAATGAGTTGACTTGTCAAAACAACAACAAACAATCGATTGCATATACTATACAAATTAGCGCACAACAAACTAAATGATTATACAAGCCACATTTATTGAAGAAGCATGAAATAGAATTACAAATCTTATTTCTTCCAACAATTTGAACAATTTCACTCACTGATACCCGTACAAATAAACTCCTTCAGTCCCAGAGTCCTTTTGATTATAAAACATAAATCAGAAAAGTAGGAAAAGGTAGGTACCATTCGTGTGCTATTTTTGATGGAAATAAAGTCGAGTGATCAGTTCGCTTTTATTTCTAAAATTCAAATTTGGGAAATAGGTTGGCCTCGAGAGGACCGGCGCTAGCCCGACGGCTGTCCTCCCCTGGCGTAAAAACAGAAAAAGCCGTTCCCCTCACCTAGTTCCTCATGAAATGTCGTCAAATCCAATTCTTTGAGTAAATTCAAATTAATCCAAGCAAGTGACCTTGCGTCTCACACTAAGATTCCTGAGGCTTGAAAAAAGTCTTGGAACTCTTGCGGGCTTCTTCACGTATTATAATGCTCTTCGGGGGACAGAAGCCCTGTGGTTGCCTGCGGTGGCTTTTTTATAGGCCTCTCTGACCCCCCCCCCCCCCCCCCCTCCTTCAATGTTACATGTCAATAAAACATAAAATCATGAATCCTTGATTATACTGATTGAAACATCTCAAGACATTTGAATTAACCTTTTTGAATATTTCTTACTGATTGTCCTCGCAGGCTGCTGTAGCGTTGGCCAAGGATAGGATGTAAACAGTTAGCACAATAACGTGAAAACTCCCGGGCCAGGTGGTATGGCCAAACGCTTAACCTCTATCAGTTCAATGTCTATGTCACAGCGCTGCTCCTTCACAGTGATGTGTCCTGGTTGACACCATATCTCTTTGATGTACATCGCCAGTCCTTCACCTTTCTACTTACCAGTTTCCCTCATGCTCTGATCCACTCTCACCAGTTGAAAGCCATCCAAATTTATGACGGAGTCTGGTGTGGTCTGTGAGACAAGTCGCAAGATGCTGCTCTGCTGGTGGTCCCACTGCAGTCTGGTTAGCACCATCAGCTCTTCCATCTTGTAGAGTGTTGGATTTTGTCCACAATGTAGGGAGCACGCTATCTGCGCCTCATGGCAAAAGCCATTGCCAATCACCTGTTATCCAATTTACTCACTGCGTGCTCGTTTGATTTCTTCAGATTTAGGAAAATGCTAAGACACTGAAGCAGAAATTAGACTTACACAGGTTGGTTGAGTTCAATCACAATTCTTGTTAAGAAAGCTCTGTTTTCAGGAAAGTACAATACAGCGCTGGGCCCTTCATGCGACCATGCTCAAGAGCAGAAAGTCTCCATTCAGAAAGGCAACTTTCAAGGTTCTTTGTTCAGCTTATATTCAGTTGCACATTGTGGGCCGAATTTGATGGGTGATGAGTCTTTGGGGTGGGGCAAGTTCTCAGTAGAGTTTGATTCCATGGGAGTGGGTGCTGGTTCGGTGAGAGCTGGTTCCGTGGGGTTGGGTGCTGATTATGGGCGATTCGATGTGTGTGGGGGCTGTTGTTTTCCATCCCATCTTCCGGCCTTGGCGATTAGCTTGGCTGTTTTCCTCCTGGCGTTCTCCCTCTGGCACCTCTGCTGGTTTTATCTGCAAATGACCTTCCTGTAAACATTCTCCTCCATTCTTGCACATACACTGTCACACCTCATCCATTCATCTTTCTTTCAATTTTGTCATTTTGTACAGAATTATGTGAGCTTTCGGCTGTGACATCATCAATTTATTGATGTTCCCTGACTATGCAAAGTTTGTACTCACCATTTACGATGTTTTTGTTTGTTCTTTTGATACTCCATGTACTTGTTTACATCATCATATTCTTAGTTTAATCATGCTTCCAACCATATATTTTCTTTGTTAGGCAAAATATTTCCCTCTGTCCAGAACGTTCAGTAGTAATCGAAAACTGGTGTCTAACATTAGTCAAAACATAAGATACAATCAAGTACTGAACATTTTTAGATGACTTTGGCAGTGTCCGTGATTTAGAAAATCATCAGGCATGCATTAAACAGTTCCTTAAGGGTCATTAAGCTATTCAGGCAATATATATAAAAAAATGTGTTAGGTAGTGAAAAGTCCCAGAAAGAGTAGAAGAAAGTGCCACTACGCTTACGAAACTTTACAGATACATTCAAGATTCAAGAGGTTTTTATTCGCCATGTTTGAGCGTGCCAAACAAGGAATTTGACTTCGGTACATCACAGCCTCTGTTTAACATTTAGGTGACTAACTACACTCAGGACATGTGAAAAATGACAAATATTCTCAAACATCCCCTGATCTTAAACTCCCAAGAGGGCAAGGAAAAACTCAAAACTCCAGCGAGGGGAAATGAGAAACCATGAGAACAGACCACAGATGGGAGGGTCCCTCTTCCAGGATGACCAGGCTGATATGGATGCAGAGAGGACACATAGTACAAACAGTGTAGACAATTCAAAAAAGGTGTGTACAAACAGTGTAGACAATTCAAAAAAGGTGTGGAGAGCAGGATCTTATTGCACAGCAATGACTCTGAGACTCTAAGAGTGGTGTGAGTTCATCAGAGCAACAGCCTGGGGGAAGAAGCTGTCTCTGTGTCTGCTGCTTTTAGTGTACAGAGCTCTATAACGCCGTCCGGAGGGGAGTAGTTCAAACAGACTGCAACCTGGGTGAGAGGTGTCCGTAGAGATGTTACTTGCACGTTTCCTGGTCCTGGACAGGTACAAGTCTTGGATAGATGGGAGGTTGATCCCAATTATCTTTTCTGCAGTCCTGATTGTCCGTTGCAGTCTGTGCTTGTCTTGTTTGGAGGCCAATCCAAACCAGACAATGATGGAAGTGCAGAAGACAGACTGGATGATGGCAGTTTAGAAGGTCTTCAGCAGATCCCGCAGCAGGTTGAACTTCTTGAGCTGTCTCAGGAAGTACAGCCTCTGCTGGGCCTTCTTCCGGACAGAGTCTATGTGGCCGGTCCATTTCAGGTCCCGAAAGATTGTGGTTCCCAGGAACTTGAAGGTGTCTGTGGAGAGAATAGTATTACTTCGGATAGTGAGGGGTGAAAGTGGTGAAGGGTCTCACCTGAAGTTCACTGTCATCTCCAAGGTCTTGAGCGGGTTCAGCTCCAGGTGGTTTTGGCTGCACCAGTGGACCAGCCGCTCCACCTCTTGTCTGTACGCAGTCTCATCACCGTCCTGGATCAGTCCGATGAGACTGGTGTCGTCTGCATACTTTAGGAGCTTCACAGGAGAGTCACCTGAGGAGAAATCGTTGGTGTAGAGAGAGAAGAGCAGTGGGGAGAGGACGCACCCCTGAGGGGCGCCAGTACTGGTGGTCCGGGTGTCAGATGTGATGCTCCCCAGCCTCACACGCTGTCTCCTATTGGTCAGGAAGCTGGTGATCCACTGACAGGTGGAGGCTTCTGTTGGAGGATGTCAGGAGCGATGGTGTTGAATGCCGAGCTGAAGTTTACAAACAGGATCCTGGCGTACGTTCCTGGGGTGTCCAGGTCATGCAGGATGTAGTGCAGTCCCATGTTGACCACATCATCCACTGACCTGTTTGCCCGGTAGGCAAACTGGAGGGGGTCAAGCAGGGGGCCCGTGACATCCTTCAGGTGGTTCAGCACTAACCTCTCGAAAGATTTCCTGACCACAGATGTCAGTGTGACAGGTCTTTAGTCATTCAAACCTGTGATGGCGGGCTTCTTAGCCACTGGAACGATGGTGGAGCTCTTGAAGCATGAGGGCACCTCACACAGCTCCAGGGAACGGTTGAAGATCCGTGCAAAGGTGGGTGCCAGCTGCTCAGCACAGACTTTCAAGCAGGAAGGTGACACGCCGTCTGGGCCCGGTGCCTTCCTGATCTTTTGTCTCCGGAACATCTGGTGCACTTCCTCCTTGCGGATCTGGAGTGCGAGTGTGGCCTCTGCAAGAGAGAGAGTGGGTGACAACGGTGATGGAGGTGTGGACAGACCAGTTGTGGGGGGAGGTGAGTATGTAGATTGTGCTGCAGGAGGTCCTGTTGTGTGGGAGGACCGATCAAACCTGCAGTAGAACCTGTTTAGCTGGTTAGCAAGCCTTGGGCTCTCCATAGGACGGGGAGTTTGTTTCTTGAAGCCCGTGATGCTCTGCAGACCTTTCCACACTGTCGAGGGATCAGGATTGGCAGAGAAGTGTCTCTCCAGGCTCTCCCCGTAACACCTCCTGGCTTTCCTGACCTCTCGGTTCAGTGTGTTTCTGGTCTGCTTGAACAGGTCCCAGTCGCCGCTCCTGTAGGCCTCCTCCTTGACTTTGCGCAGCCTCCTGAGGGTCGGTGTAAACCAAGGTTTGTCGTTGTTGTACGTGCAGAAGGTCTTAGTCTGCACACACAGATCCTCACAAAAACTGATGGATGATGTGACAGTGTCAGTGAGTTCATGCAGGTCTGAAGTTGCAGCTTCAAAAACTCCACAATCGGTGCAGTCAAAGCAGGCTTGGAGGTCCTGCCTTTACTCCACTGTCCACTTCCTGACAGTCTGCACCACAGGCTTAGAAGTTTTTAGTTTCTGCCTGTAGGCCGGGATCAGATGAACTAGACAGTGGTCCGAGAGTCCTAAAGCTGCATGAGCCACGGAGTGGTATGCATCCTTAATTACGGTGTAGCAGTGGTCCGGTGTCTGTTCCCCTCTGGTGGGACACGTTATGTGCTGTCTGTATCGGGGAAGTTCGTGTGCGAGATTTGCCCTGTTATGATCACCCAGAATAATGATTAGTGAATTTGGTAGACGTTTCTCCATGTCTGTCACCTGGTCAGCCAGCATCTGCGTGGCTTCACTCGCACGTGCGTGTGGTGGAATGCAAACAGCCGCCATGATGATCAAGGAGAACTCCCGTGGTGAATAGAACGGTCGGCAGTTTATGAAAAGTGTTTCTAGGAGAGGGCTGCAAAACTCTTTCAACGCCAAAACCCAGCTAACTCCACGGCGTGGTGGGGGGTGTGTCCGCTAATTCACGTTTCAACAAAACACAGCGCAGCGGATCTGCTGAAGTCCGTGTTCCTTGAAGTGAGGAGCAGCAGCTCGTCCATCTTGTTCGCCAGGGAGCGGACATTCGCCAGATGAATTGATGGGAGGGCAGAACGGAACCCTCTTTGCCTCAGCTTTACGAGGGCTCCAGCTCGTTTTCCGCGTCGCCGTCGTCGTGCTAGCTTGTATAGCACCGCCGCTCCAGCTAAAATCTCCGACAGTCTGAATCAGAGAGAACAGGAGAGAAAATACCAGAAGAAGACTGTCCGATGTTTAACAGTGCTTCTCTTGTAAAAGTGATCCGGGATGGACAGCAGAGGACACAGAAAACACACAAAATAAGACAAAGAAACAGAGAGCGACTCACCGTGGCGGCCATCCGCGGCGCCATCATGACGTAGATGGTGGGTTAGATATCTATGTAAACACGACCCAGAGAGTCAGGGAAAAAAAAACTTAAAAACAAAGAGAAATGCACGAAAACAAGGAAAAGATGGGAGCTGTGGTAACTAGTGGCCTACCGTGACATCATCTTGAATTAAAATTAAGAAGTAGTAGCAGCAGAAGAGTAAGCAGCAGAAGAACAAACAGTTGAAGTGGTAGTATGAGCAGCAGAAGAACCAGAAGTAGGAGTAGAAGGGCTACCAGCTTCAAGACAGTGCTTGAAGGCCCTAAATCACTGTTGATTTTTTTCTTGATTTGTGTTAAAGGCAGCTCAGTGGCCTAGTAGTAGAGTGTCCGCCCTGAGACTGGAAGGTTGTGGGTTCAAACCCCGGCCGGGTCATACCAAAGACTGGGACCCATTGCCTCCCTGCTTGGCACTCAGCATTAAGGGTTGGAATTGGGGGGTTAGATCACCAAATGATTCCCGAGCGCGGCACCGCTGCTGCTCACTGCTCCCCTCTCCCCCAGGGGATGGATCAAAATCACATGGGGATGGGTTAAATGCAGAGGACAAATTTCACCACACCCAGATGTGTGTGTGACGATGATCATTGGGACTTTGACTTGGGACTTTTAAACAGGATAAAAATTTTGTTGATTTATGGTGGCGCCATATAGACAAAAATCGGTAGTGTTTTGCATGAAGTTGACCACATTTCCAATGAGTACCAGGCAATCTCATGAAATCGCGAGACATTTCTCCAAGGACAGCATCACCTACAAGATCACGATTGACACACATCCAAGGAAGAAGCCACCAGCCCAATGTTAGATATTGTCCCAGTTCTTTATCTTTAATGCTTGCTATGCTAATCGTAATTACCAGGAGGCTACCTTCTTAGTTTAAGTATTTAATGTATGCCAGAAAGATTGATACACAGCTGTGGAGCCTTCTCTGCAAGATTGCGGAAGAAGGTCAAGCCTCCACCTCCGAGGTTCCTATTCTTATTCTACTCTTGGCCACCCTCCTGCAAGGGGGCAAACTTGTGTGATAATGTGTGACCTTGTAGTCTTAACCGAGATCAACTCCTACCTATGTGCAAAGAGTGTCAGAGAGAAAGGAAAGCCAGTGAAAGCAAGAGAAGGGTTACAGCAAGATAACAGCATAGCTCAAGCGACAATCACATGTGCCAAAGAGTCCTAATCTAACACCAACGTCGCACCACAGGGAGACAGTGTTCCTGTGCCGCAGTCCTTGTTTTATTTATTTGCTTGTTACATGCGACTGCGAGCTTACAAACACACTGCACATACTCCTCCTGGCTGCTCCCGCCTTTTTCCTCATTCCTCAAGCAACTCCTCATGCGTATTCTGCATTCATACGTCACTACAGCCATACACAAGCTGTCAGAATAACCCCAACAAATTATTTCTATACCTTTTCTCTCTGTCGCTTTCAAAAAATGGAAGCTGTTTCCCTCAGAGAGAATAGCTTGGATGCCTACCATATATTATTTTGTACGACGCCACAATAACAGACTTGGATTCTATCCTGGGCTACAAAGCAGAGTTGAATCTTGGTAAATAAGTCATTTTAAACTTTAGACTTTTTGGCGTTATTGCGGGTATTGTGACAGCTTGTGACTCAGGGAAGAAGTTTCAAGAGGAGGAATGCAGGAGCGAGAGTGTCTGGCACCTGTGGAATGGAGCTGGGCGACTAAATGCAGTTTGGACCAGGGTTTATTGAAGGGGAAAGGGTGGTGGACGAGAGGATGAGGGGAACAAACAGGCCGGAGGACATAGCAGGACTAACAGGGAGGCAAACAGGCAGGAACAAACTGGCAAACAGAAAACCAGGGAGGACTGACTAACAGGACGATCCGACAGGGAGTGACACGCAGACAGAACTTAATTACAAAACTGGAAACGAGGGGCAGGTGACGGCGATTACAATGATTACGGATAGACACGGGCGGGGAAGGGCTAGTGCGCAGACGCGGGGCAGAGACGCAAATTGACACCATGACAACAAACAATGTGACACAAGGCTACGAGGGGGAGGAGGCGTGGATGAGTTCCAAAAATGTGTAAACAGCTGATATTTGTTGGTCTTGAAAACATCTGAAAATTGTAGACGTATTTGTGAGAATAATTTGGAGACAAATACTCTCCACATAGGAGGCACAGTGGTTGACTGGTTAGCGTGTCGCCTCACAGTGCAGAGGTTGTGGGTTTGATTCCGGGTTTGGCCTTCCTGTGCGGAGTTCTCCCCATGTCTGTGTGGGTTTCCTGCATGGTAAATCGATTGGCCACTTTCAATTGCCCGTAGGTGTGAGTGCAAATGGTTGTCTGTGTGCCCTGCCAATTCAGGGGGGTCCCCCGCCTACTGCCCAGTCAGCTTGGACACGCCTGCAACCTTTGTGAGGAAAAGTAGTTAAAAAATGGATTGGTGGATACTCTCCCTATACTCTTAAATTCCTCTGAATTGAACAAAATAAGGTTCTCAGAAAAGTAAAGCCTTTGATTTATTCTTTGCTTCTATTTTTTTCAAATTATCAGTTTTATCTGCCACTGCTTGTCCCAGACAAACTTATTACAAACTGGATTCGGTTGAACTTCGGAAATTGTGTAAACTGTAAATAAAAACAAAATACAACGATTTGAAAATCCTTCTCAACGCATATTCAATTGAATACACCACAAAGACAACATATTTAATGTTCAAACTGATAAACTTAATTGTTGTTTGACAAATAATAATTAACTTAGAATTTCATGGCTGCAACACGTCCAGTAGAAGTTGGGAAAGGTGGCAAAAAAATACTGAGAAAGCTGAGAAAAGCTCATCAAACACCTATTTGGAACATCCCACATGTAATCAGGCTAATTGGGAACAGGTAGGTACCATGATTGGGTATAAAAGGAGCCTCCCCAAACATGCTCAGTCATTCACAAGCAAGGATCGGGCGAGGTTCACCACTTTGTTCACAGCTGCGTGAGAAAATAGTCGAACAGTTTAAGAACAACATTTCTCAAAGGAAAATTGCAAGGAATTTAGGGATTTCAACATCTACGGTCCATAATATCATCTCGAAGGTTCAGAGAATCTGGTGAAATCACTGCACTTAAGCGCCACGGCCGGAAACCAAGACTGAATGACCGTGACCTTCGATCCCTCAGACGACACTGCCTTAAAAACCGACATGAGTGTGTAAAGGATATCACCAAATGGGCTCAGGAAAACTTCAGAAAACCACTGTCAGTAAATACAGTTTGTCACTACATCAGTAAGTGCGGGTTAAAACTCTACCGTGCAAACCAAAAGCCGTTTATGAACAACATCCAGAAACGCCGCCGGGTTCTCTGGGTGCGAGCTCATGTAAATTGGACTGATGCACAATGGAAAAGTGTTTTGTGGTCTGATGAGTCCACTTTTCAAATCGTTTTTGGAAACACTGGATGTCGTGTCCTCCAGACTAAAGAGGAAGCGGACCATCCGGACTGTTATCAACGCAAAGTTCAAAAGCCAGCATCTGTGATGGTATGGCGGTGCATTAGTTCCCATGGCATGGGTGACTTACATTTCTGTGAAGGCAACATAAATGCTGAAAAGTACATACAGATTTTGGAGCAACATATGCTGCCATCCAAGCGACGTATTTTTCATGCACGCCGCTGCTTATTTCAGCAAGATAATGCCAAGCCACATTCTGCACGTGTTACAACAGCGTGGGTTCGAAGTAAAAGAGTCCAGGTTCTCCCCTGGCCCGCTTGCCGTCCAGACCTATCTCCCATTGAAAATGTGTGGCGCGTTATGAAGCGTAAAATACGACAGGGAAGACCCCGGACTGTTGAACAACTGAAGCGGTTCATCAAGCAAGAATGGGAAAAAAAATTTCACATGAGAAGCGAAGAGAATTAGTCTCCTCTCTTCCAAAACGTTTATTGAGTGTTATTAAAAGGAAAGGTGATGTAACGAAATGGTAAACATGCCCTTTCCCAACTTCTACTGCACGTGTTGCAGCCATGTATTTCTAAGTTAATTATTATTTGAAAAACAAAATAAAGTTTATGAGTTTGAGCATTAAATATGTTGTCTTTGTAGTGTATTCAATTGAATATAAGTTGAAAAGGATTTTCAAATCATTGTATTTTGTATTTATATTCATTTTACACAATTTCCCAACTTCAACCGAATTCGGTTTGCGCAATAGAATATTTTGCAAATATTACTTGAGTCACTGGCAATATTTACGTCATACCAAAAAAACAGAATGCACATTCACAAAAATACTAAATCTACTGGTAAGAGCCTAAATCAAATGGAGACTAAAGCGCCTCATCTAAAATTGTTAAGACATTTCTGGACTCCATGTATGCATGCATTAAACTTGTTTCATTATTATCAATTTCATTATCAATTATTATCAATATTTTCTAAATTTCAGCAACGGCTCTGTCACAATAATGCAACCAGCGCGGTGCAGTTGCATGGTCGGCGACGCGCTACGGTTGCGCGTTTGGCGGTGCGCTGCAGTTGCGCGATCGGACAAAATTGCACAAATGAAAAAATGCTTAAAACAGTCTTGGAACGGATTAAAAAAAAATCCATTATTTGTAATGGGAAAAATTGATTCGGAATTCGACCGATTCGCTTTTCGAACCGCCCTCTGGAACGGATTGTGGTCGAAAACCGAGGCTTGACTGTATTATATTCACCTTGGTAGCCCACCAAGCAGGAATATTTTTTTTTAAGAAAACTGTTGAAATTGAGTGAATAAATTATTTGTTTTGGGCTTGCTATACTGCCAAAATCCAAGACTTTCCAGGGAGCTTTTTCCCCTGAGCCCCCTCCGGGGCGTTGCCCCTCCCCCCTGCGGCCCCCAATGGGGGCCTGGGGGACTGTGGCTCCTGGCCCACTGCGGCCCCCATTGGGGGGCCTGTGGCCCCTGGCCCCCTGCGGCAAGTGTGTGTGTGGGGGGGGGTTGAAGCCCCCCCCCGGGGGGGTGAAGCCCACCCCGGGGGGGTGAAGCCCCCCCCAGTGAGGCATGCGGCCCCCAGACCCCGGCTACTTTTCAGTGTTTTTTTTTTCATTTGCGGTTCTCATCCCTGACAGTAAGAGGTGCACATAAACACTATTGCACCACTTGAACTGCGGTGGCAGGGACAAAACCTTGGTCACTAGCATTATCTGCATTTTGTTCTGGTATATTACAGATATTGATTTAAATTTGCAACTGTTTTGTGTCATCTAATAGGAAATTAAGAATGTGCCATTCCAGAACAGTGGAAATCCAGGTCATATCGTCGGGCTTCCTATTTTGTCCGGGCAAGAAATTGCTGAATATCCTTTATTTACGAATGGTATAATTACACAGGTCAACAACAAATTTGTTGTCTGAGTTTTTTCAGCTGATTTAGGACGAATCTGATGCGCTGAATCCAAAAATCCCATTGGTTTTGCTCAATCACGTCAAGTTTTTGAGATATGGCCATGTGTGCTTACCATGCATATTTCGGAATTAAAGTTGGTGACCAGGATAAAGCCTGGGCACCACACATAGTGTGCAAGGCATGCACTGAGACTCTGCGTGGATGGACCAATGGCAAGAGGAGTCTGAAATTTGGGATTCCTATGGTTTGGAGGGAGCCGACAAACCATGTCACTGACTGCTACTTCTGTGCTGTTGATGTGACCGGTATCAACAGAAAGAACCGAGGAAGCCTCAAGTATCCTGATCTTCAATCAGCACGTCGTCCTGTAGCTCATTGTGATGAAATTCCAGTGCCTATCTGCGGAGAACTTCCTGACATTAGTGACGAAGATGTCTCCAGTGTTGAAGAACATGAAGAAGAAGCAGAAGTGGTTTTTGAAGATGATGCTCGACATCCATTTTCCCAAAACGAGTTGAATGATCTTGTTCGCGACCTCAGCTTGTCAAAGGACTCTGTCGAACTGTTGGCATCCAGATTGAAAGAAAAAAACCTACTCTCTAACAGTGCTCGTATCAGTTTCTACCACAATAGGCATCGAGAGTATCTCTGTTTTTTCTCTGAGGAGAAGGACTTGGTGTACTGTGCAGATATAGCCCAGCTTCTGCTCACGCTTGGTGTGTCACAGTACGAACCCAAAGATTGGAGACTCTTCATTGACAGCTGTAAGGGATCACTGAAATGTGTTCTGTTACACAACGGCAACCTGTTTGCCTCTGTACCTATCGCCCACTCGACTACGCTGAAGGAGAAGTATGAAGCAGTGAAGTATGTACTGGAGAAAATTGGCTATGATCGGCATAAGTGGTTTATTTGTGTTGACCTGAAGATGGTGAACTTTTTGTTGGGACAACAGTCTGGCTTCACCAAGTACCCATGTTTTTTGTGCATGTGGGATAGTAGAGACCGTGCTCAGCATTACACGAAGAAGGACTGACCTGTGCGGGAGGAATTGGTGCCTTGTAAGGAGAGGAACGTCATCAACGACCCTCTGGTGGACAGAGACAGAATACTCTTCCCACCTCTGCACATCAAACTTGGCTTAATCAAACAGTTCACCAAGGCTCTGGACAAGGATGGTGACTGTTTCACTTACTTGTGCCAAGCTTTTCCAGGATTAACCATGGAAAAGTTGAAAGCTGGCATCTTTGACGGTCCTCAGATCCGTGAGCTCATCAGAGATCCAGAGTTCGAAAATTCAATGAACGAAGTGGAACTGGAAGCTTGGAAGGCATTTGTTCTGGTAGTGAAAAACTGTGATTTTGTCACAAGATCTGATTTTTTCAAATCAACTTGGCACAAAAACCTGACCTGATGGAGACAAATGGATGTCATTTCCTGATTCAGCAGCGCAAAGCTACCCTAAATCAGTTGTAAAAATCAAGACAACATTCAAAAAGTAAAAAATTGTTGCCCAGTGTTATCATTAGCAACGACTTGTTCAATTTCTTTGAATTCTGATGTCCTTAACAGTTGTTCTTACAGGAATGGCCTTAAACGTCAAGCCTGGAGACACACTGTCTCTTCTCCAGAGTTCTGCAAATTACAACTGTATGAACAGTCTTCATAATCGTTCTCCTGTGTTGTTTGGTGTGGACTCAATATCTGGGTGCACATTAAGGCATGACCTTCTCAGCACAAACCCCGAAAAAATAATTATATTGAAATGATGCATACAGTGTGTGATTGGATGTATTCTGTCTTCTGCAGACTGGAAGATGTAGCCAACTGCTCTCTTGTTTCCCACATCATTGTTGATGTTCTGCGAGGTCAAACCAGCCGCCAATATGTTGCTACTTTTGGAAACTCTGCATTACAAAATTCCGTTGACTGGGTGCCCATTAAGCACAACTATAATCACAGGGTAAGCACAGTTTGAACATTGATTCCTCAAGATTTCCGCAGACCGAGCAACATGGCTAAACTGGACTGAACTCGTCAGTCTCTGGAAAAAATCAGTTGATAACTTCTGCGTATTACAGTACATTGACTTTTGGACACATAAAACAACTCATCGCAACGTAAAAAACGCATTACCTGGACCTTTTTTGATGGAACACATATACTAATTAGTGTGACGGCGAAGGCCTTCACACTTATGTTATTCTACACCATTAACATTATTATGAGTGTAGATAATAGGAATTGTTATTCCTGTCCTTTATTAGTGTGAAGGTGAAGACCTTCACACTATTGTTATTCCTGTCCTTTTTTATTAGTGTGAAGGTGAAGACCTTCACACTATTGTTATTCCTGTCCTTTATTATTATTATTAGTGTAAAGGTGAAGACCTTCACACTATTGTTATTCCTGTCCTTTATTATTGTGTGAAGGTGAAGACCTTCACACTATTGTTATTCCTGTCCTTTATTGTGTGAAGGCGATGGCCTTCACACATATTTTATTCTACACCATTCACTTTATTATTGTGTGAAGGCGATGGCCTTCACACATATGTTATTCTACACCAGGCATGTCCAAAGTCTGGCCCGCGGGCCAAATCCGGCCCCCGGTCATATTTCATACGGCCCACAGCTTCGGTCCTATAATGTATTATTATTCATGGCCCGCCTGCACTGTCAAACTGAATAATAAAAAAATCATGAAACTTAAAACTGTAATTCCTCCTATTACCAAAAGGTGGCAGCACCAGCCCTTTCCGCTCATTTCTGCCATCGCGACTGCAAAGAAAACGAGGAAAGTTGACATTGAGGGCTGTCGCTTTCAAGAGAAATGGGAATTACAATACTTCTTCACTAAAAGTCAAGGCAATTGTGTTTGTGTAATTCTGTAATGAGACTGTTGCCTTGTTTAAGGATTTCAACCTAAAGAGACACCATCAGACTAAACATGCTAACACATACAATAAGCTAACAGGGAGTGACCGCGCTGATAAAGTGAAGCAGCTCCAAGCTGAACTGGCATCACAACAGCAATTCATCACATGGGGCTGTGAGTCAAAAGTAAATCAAAAGTAAAAATTACTTAATATTAAATATTACGAAGTGGCCATGTTAATACTGTTGAAGTTATGAACCTGTAGACGTGACACAAACTATTACTTTCTGAAAAATATTGTAAATGACAAGAGCAAAATTCACTTGTTTTAAGTTTTAATAATAACAGAAAACTTTGCATTACTTATAACTCATGTTTAAAATGTTCATGAGGCAAAAATAATTTTAAACTCTAGTAAATTAAATTATTTCATACAGTTTGTTCAATGTTATCTGACTCTTCAGATATGAATAAAAGGCAGAATTTGTGTTTTTGAAGTTGTTCACATCTGCCTGAGTGGCTTATATTTGGTTATTTTGTCATTTAAAAAATAAAGACAATTGGGACAATGAAATTTGTTTCATAACAGTATGTATTTGCATGAATTTTTTGTAGTTAAAAAACGTCTGAAAAAAGTATTGGCCCACGGGCCCCTTCACTTTATCAAATCTGGCCCTCCTTGCAAAACGTTTGGACACCCCTGTTCTACACCATTCACTTTATTAGTGTGAAGGTGACCTTCACACTATTGTTATTCCTGTCCTTTCTTGTTAGTGTGAAGGTGAAGACCTTCACACTATTGTTATTCCTGCCCTTTATTAGTGTGAAGGTGAAGACCTTCACACTATTGTTATTCCTGTCCTTTATTATTATTAGTGTGAAGGTGAAGACCTTCACATTATTGTTAATCCTGTCCTTTATTATTATTATTAGTATTAGTGTGAAGGTGAAGACGTTCACACTATTGTTATTCCTGTCTATTATTATTATCATTAGTGTGAAGGTGAAGACCTTCACACTATTGTTTTTCCTGTCCTTTATTAGTGTGAAGGTGAAGACCTTCACACTATTGTTATTCATGTCCTTTAATAGTGTGAAGGCGAAGACCTTCACACTACTGTTATTCCTGTCCTTTATTGTGTGAAGGCGATGGCCTTCACACGTTATTCTACACCATTCTCTATTATCAGTGTGAAGGTGAAGACCTTCACACTATTGTTATTCCTGTCCTTTATTGGTGTGAAGGTGAAGACCTTCACACTATTGTTATTGCTGTCCTTTATTAGTGTGAAGGTGAAGACCTTCACACTATTGTTATTGCTGTCCTCTATTATTAGTGTGAAGTGAAGACCTTCACACTATTGTTATTGCTGTCCTTTATTATTAGTTTGAAGGTGAAGACCTTCACACTATTTTTATTCCTGTCCTTTATTATTATTATTATTATTATTATTATTATTATTATTATTATTATTATTAGTGTAAAAGTGAAGACCTTCACACTATTGTTATTCCTGTCCTTTATTATTATTATTATTATTATTATTATTATTATTATTATTATTATTATTATTAGTGTGAAGGTGAAGACCTTCACACCATTGTTATTCCTGTCCTTTATTAGTGTGAATGTGAAGACCTTCACACTATTGTTATCGCTGTCCTTTATTAGTGTGAAGGTGAAGACCTTCACACTATTGTTATTCATGTCCTTTAATAGTGTGAAGGCGAAGACCTTCACACTATTGTTATTCCTGTCCTTTATTGTGTGAAGGCGATGGCCTTCACACGTTATTCTACACCATTCTCTATTATCAGTGTGAAGGTGAAGACCTTCACACTATTGTTATTCCTGTCCTTTATTGGTGTGAAGGTGAAGACCTTCACACTATTGTTATTGCTGTCCTTTATTAGTGTGAAGGTGAAGACCTTCACACTATTGTTATTGCTGTCCTCTATTATTAGTGTGAAGTGAAGACCTTCACACTATTGTTATTGCTGTCCTTTATTATTAGTTTGAAGGTGAAGACCTTCACACTATTGTTATTGCTGTCCTTTATTATTAGTGTGGTGAAGACCTTCACACTATTGTTATTGCTGTCCTTTATTATTAGTGTGAAGGTGAAGACCTTCACACTATTGTTATTACTGTCCTTTATTAGTGTGAAGGCGAAGGCCTTCACACATTGTTATTCTACTTTATTATTATTATTATTAGTGTGAAGGTGAAGACCTTCACACTATTGTTATTGCTGTCCTTTATTGTGTGAAGGCGATGGCCTTCACACATGTTATTCTACACCATTCTCTATTATTATTATTATTATTATTGTGTGAATTGTTATTGCTGTCCTTTATTATTATTATTAGTGTGAAGGTGAAGACCTTCACACTATTGTTATTGCTGTCCTTTATTATTATTATTATTAGTGTGAAGGTGAAGACCTTCACACTATTGTTATTGCTGTCCTTTATTAGTGTGAAGGTGAAGACCTTCACACTATTGTTATTGCTGTCCTTTATTAGTGTGAAGGTGAAGACCTTCACACTATTGTTATTGCTGTCCTTTATTATTAGTGTGAAGGTGAAGACCTTCACACTATTGTTATTGCTGTCCTTTATTATTAGTGTGAAGGTGAAGACCTTCACACTATTGTTAT
This sequence comes from Syngnathus scovelli, assembly GCF_024217435.2. Lineage (NCBI taxonomy): Eukaryota > Metazoa > Chordata > Actinopteri > Syngnathiformes > Syngnathidae > Syngnathus > Syngnathus scovelli. Next base: position 2,657,107 of record NC_090847.1, on the reverse strand, counting down.
TGCTGTCCTTTATTATTATTATTAGTGTGAAGGTGAAGACCTTCACACTATTGTTATTGCTGTCCTTTATTATTATTATTGTGTGAAGGCGATGGCCTTCACACATATGTTATTCTACACCATTCTCTATTATTATTATTATTCTTCTATTTTATTCCCGCCACTTTTTTGTCCCGCTTCTTCTTCCACATAATTCATCCGATTCACTCCGTTCCACTTTTGACGTATTCCAAATATTCACGAGATGAGCGCTTCCATTTTTCTCGTTCCGAAAATTTTCCGATTTCGCAAAATTCGCGAATTTACGACAAATTTTTCCCCATTCATTCTCAATGGCAGATTCGACATTTCACATTTACGTCATTCCCATTTTAAATTCACCTCATTCAGCACATTCAAACCACATTCGGAATGATTCTCGACATTCCCAAAATTCCCAAATTCAAAAATTTCACGTTTTCACGTTAAAAATTTCGACAAAATTTCACAAAATTCCGTTTTTCACTTCTAATTTCTACATTTTTTGACCGATTCAACCCATTCCAACTTTCAACTGTTCATCTTTTCATTCGGCATCATTCCCCAAGAAGTGATTCAAAGTCTTCGCCTTCACACGCAATTTCTCCAGAAATTGCATTTTCTAGTTATTATTATTATTCTACTTATTCCGCTCACTTTTTTGACGCTTAACTCCTTCCACATACTTCAACCGATTCACTCCGTTCCACTTTTCACTTATTCCAAATATTCATGACACGGCTGCTTACATTTTTTTTGTTCGAAAAATTTTCCGTTTTCACAAAATTCACGATTTTGTGGCATTTTTTTCCCCATTCATTCTTAACGGCAGATTCAACATTTCACATTTTTGTTGTTCCAGTTTGAAATTCACTTATTTCAACACATTCAAATCACATTGGGGACATTCCCAAACTTGCCAAATTCAAAAATTTCACGTTTTCACTTTTAAAATTTGCACAAAATTTTGCAAAATTTCACAAAATTTAGTTTTTCACTTCTAGTTTCTACATTTTTCCACCGATTCAACTCGTTCCAACTTTCAACTGTTCATCTTTTGCCTACCTATTCCACACCTTCCCACTTAGCAAAATTTCCAAATTTTCAATTTTGAAATTCACCAAATTTTCCCAAAATTTAGTTTTTCCCTTCTAATTTCTACATTTTTCAACCGATTCAACCCATTCCAACTTTATTCACTTTGTTCACCTTATGCTTACCATATTCACCCCCTTCACCCCCACTTCCACAATTCAACCCTTGACCCCCACTTCCAGAGTGGCGGCCATCTTGGATTGACCCTGAAGTGCCCCAATGAACCCGGAATGAACTGGAAGTGCCCCAAATCAAACCGGAATTGACCCCAAATGAACCGGAAGTGACCTCAGGTAAACCGGAAGTGACCCCAAATCAAACCGGAAGTGACCCCAAATCAAACCGGAAGTGACCTTTTTAAACCGGAAGTGACCCCAAATAAACCGGAAGTGACCTCTGCTAGACCGGTAGTGCCTCTAATCAAACCGGAAGTGACCTAAATAGACCGGAAGTGCCTCTAATCAAACCGGAAGTGACCTAAATAGACCGGAAGTGACCCAAATCAAACCGGAAGTGACCCCAAATGAACCGGAAGTGACCTCAGGTAAACCGGAAGTGACCCCAAATCAAACCGGAAGTGACCCCAAATCAAACCGGAAGTGACCTTTTTCAACCGGAAGTGACCTTTTTAAACCAGAAGTGACCCCAAATAAACCGGAAGTGACCTCAGCTAGACCGGAAGTGCCTCTAATCAAACCGGAAGTGACCCAAATCAAACCGGAAATGACCATATTTCAACATTAAGTGCCCTAAATACCTGCATTTGCGCTAACTTTTGCAAATTTTGCCCGATTAAACCCATTTCAACATTTTAACCCCAAAAGTGAACCTCCTGAAGCCGTTTCTTTCCTTTTGTTCCAAATTTCAGAAACTTTTGGTGCAATTTTTTTTTCTTTTAATTCCCATTCATTCTCTATTAGGATTCAAGATTTGCTCTAACTTCTACATTTTTTAACCGATTCAACTCATTCCAACTTTCAACTGTTCCTCTTTTGCCTTCCTATTCCACAACTTTCCACTTACCAAAAATTCTCTACAATTTTGTTTTTCTACTCTAATTTCTACATTTTCAACTTATTCAACCCATTCCACCTTTCAACTGTTCATCATTTTCCTACCTATTCCACAACTTCCCACTTACCCAAAATTCCAAATTTTCAATTTTGAAATTCACACCCAATTTTCCCAAATTTCCTTTTTCCCTTGTAATTTCTACATTTTTCAACCGATTCAACTCTTTTCAACATCATTCTGCAACATTCCCCAAGTATTTATTCAACCTCTTCACCTTCACACGCAATTTCTTCAGGAATTGCAAATTCTAGTTATTATTAGTGTGAAGGTGAAGACCTTCACACTATTGTTATTGCTGTCCTTTATTATTATTATTCTACTTATTCCGCTCACTTTTTTGACGCTTAACTCCTTCCACATACTTCAACCGATTCACTCCGTTCCACTTTTCACTTATTCCAAATATTCATGACACGGCTGCTTACATTTTTTTTGTTCGAAAAATTTTCCGTTTTCACAAAATTCACGATTTTGTGGCATTTTTTTCCCCATTCATTCTTAATGGCAGATTCAACATTTCACATTTTTGTTGTTCCAGTTTGAAATTCACTTATTTCAACACATTCAAATCACATTGGGGACATTCCCAAACTTGCCAAATTCAAAAATTTCACGTTTTCACTTTTAAAATTTGCACAAAATTTTGCAAAATTTAGTTTTTCACTTCTAGTTTCTACATTTTTCCACCGATTCAACTCGTTCCAACTTTCAACTGTTCATCTTTTGCCTACCTATTCCACACCTTCCCACTTAGCAAAATTTCCAAATTTTCAATTTTGAAATTCACACCAAATTTTCCCAAAATTTAGTTTTTCCCTTCTAATTTCTACATTTTTCAACCGATTCAACCCATTCCAACTTTATTCACTTTGTTCACCTTATGCTTACCATATTCACCCCCTTCACCCCCACTTCCACAATTCAACCCTTGACCCCCACTTCCAGAGTGGCGGCCATCTTGGATTGACCCTGAAGTGCCCCAATGAACCCGGAATGAACTGGAAGTGCCCCAAATCAAACCGGAATTGACCCCAAATGAACCGGAAGTGACCTCAGGTAAACCGGAAGTGACCCCAAATCAAACCGGAAGTGACCCCAAATCAAACCGGAAGTGACCTTTTTAAACCGGAAGTGACCCCAAATAAACCGGAAGTGACCTCAGCTAGACCGGAAGTGCCTCTAATCAAACCGGAAGTGACTTAAATGACCGGAAGTGCCTCTAATCAAACCGGAAGTGACCTAAATAGACCGGAAGTGACCCAAATCAAACCGGAAGTGACCCCAAATGAACCGGAAGTGACCTCAGGTAAACCGGAAGTGACCCCAAATCAAACCGGAAGTGACCTTTTTAAACCGGAAGTGACCACAAATAAACCGGAAGTGACCTCAGCTAGACCGGAAGTGCCTCTATTCAAACCGGAAGTGACTCAAATAGACCGGAAGTGACCCAAATCAAACCGGAAGTGACCATATTTCAACATTAAGTGCCCAAAATACCTACATTTGCGCTAACTTTTGCAAATTTTGACCGATTAAACCCGTTTCTACATTTTAACCCCAAAAGTGAACCTCCTGAAGCCGTTTTTTTCCTTTTGTTCCAAATTTCAAAAGATTTTGGCGCAATTTATTTTTCTTTTAATTCCCATTCATTCTTTATTAGGATTCAAACTTTGCTCTAACTTCTACATTTTTTAACCGATTCAACTCGTTCCAACTTTCAACTGTTCAATTTTGGTTTTCTACTCTAATTTCTACTTTTTTCAACTTATTCAACCCATTCAACTTATTCAACCCATTCCACCTTTCAACTGTTCATCATTTTCCTACCTATTCCACAACTTCCCACTTACCCAAAATTCCAAATTTTCAGTTTTGAAATTCACACCCAATTTTCCCAAATTTCCTTTTCCCTTGTAATTTCTACATTTTTCAACCGATTCAACTCTTTTCAACATCATTCTGCAGCATTCCCCAAGTATTTATTCAACCTCTTCACCTTCACACGCAATTTCTTTAGGAATTGCAAATTCTAGTTATTATTATTATTATTCTACTTATTCCGCTCACTTTTTTGACGCTTAACTCCTTCCACATACTTCAACCGATTCACTCCGTTCCACTTTTCACTTATTCCAAATATTCATGACACGGCTGCTTACATTTTTTTTGTTAGAAAAATTTTCCGTTTTCACAAAATTCACGATTTTGTGGCATTTTTTTCCCCATTCATTCTTAATGGCAGATTCAACATTTCACATTTTTGTTGTTCCAGTTTGAAATTCACTTATTTCAACACATTCAAATCACATTGGGGACATTCCCAAACTTGCCAAATTCAAAAATTTCACGTTTTCACTTTTAAAATTTGCACAAAATTTTGCAAAATTTCACAAAATTTAGTTTTTCACTTCTAGTTTCTACATTTTTCCACCGATTCAACTCGTTCCAACTTTCAACTGTTCATCTTTTGCCTACCTATTCCACACCTTCCCACTTAGCAAAATTTCCAAATTTTCAATTTTGAAATTCACACCAAATTTTCCCAAAATTTAGTTTTTCCCTTCTAATTTCTACATTTTTCAACCGATTCAACCCATTCCAACTTTATTCACTTTGTTCACCTTATGCTTACCATATTCACCCCCTTCACCCCCACTTCCACAATTCAACCCTTGACCCCCACTTCCAGAGTGGCGGCCATCTTGGATTGACCCTGAAGTGCCCCAATGAACCCGGAATGAACTGGAAGTGCCCCAAATCAAACCGGAATTGACCCCAAATGAACCGGAAGTGACCTCAGGTAAACCGGAAGTGACCCCAAATCAAACCGGAAGTGACCCCAAATCAAACCGGAAGTGACCTTTTTAAACCGGAAGTGACCCCAAATAAACCGGAAGTGACCTCTGCTAGACCGGTAGTGCCTCTAATCAAACCGGAAGTGACCTAAATAGACCGGAAGTGCCTCTAATCAAACCGGAAGTGACCTAAATAGACCGGAAGTGACCCAAATCAAACCGGAAGTGACCCCAAATGAACCGGAAGTGACCTCAGGTAAACCGGAAGTGACCCCAAATCAAACCGGAAGTGACCCCAAATCAAACTGGAAGTGACCTTTTTAAACCGGAAGTGACCCCAAATAAACCGGAAGTGACCTCAGCTAGACCGGAAATGCCTCTAAGCAAACCGGAAGTGACCCAAATAGACCGGAAGTGACCCAAATCAAACCGGAAGTGACCATATTTTAACATTAAGTGCCCAAAATACCTACATTTGCGCTAACTTTTGCAAATTTTGACCGATTAAACCCGTTTCTACATTTTAACCCCAAAAGTGAACCTCCTGAAGCCGTTTTTTTTTCTTTTGTTCCAAATTTCAAAAAATGTTGGCGCAATTTTTTTTTCTTTTAATTCCCATTCATTCTTTATTAGGATTCAAGATTTGCTCTAACTTCTACATTTTTTAACCGATTCAACTCGTTCCAACTTTCAACTGTTCAATTTTGGTTTTCTACTCTAATTTCTACTTTTTTCAACTTATTCAACCCATTCAACTTATTCAACCCATTCCACCTTTCAACTGTTCATCATTTTCCTACCTATTCCACAACTTCCCACTTACCCAAAATTCCAAATTTTCAATTTTGAAATTCACACCCAATTTTCCCAAATTTCCTTTTTCCCTTGTAATTTCTACATTTTTCAACCGATTCAACTCTTTTCAACATCATTTTGCAACATTCCCCAAGTATTTATTCAACCTCTTCACCTTCACACGCAATTTCTTCAGGAATTGCAAATTCTAGTTATTATTATTATTCTACTTATTCCGCTCACTTTTTTGACGCTTAACTCCTTCCACATACTTCAACCGATTCACTCCGTTCCACTTTTCACTTATTCCAAATATTCATGACACGGCTGCTTACATTTTTTTTGTTCGAAAAATTTTCCGTTTTCACAAAATTCACGATTTTGTGGCATTTTTTTCCCCATTCATTCTTAATGGCAGATTCAACATTTCACATTTTTGTTGTTCCAGTTTGAAATTCACTTATTTCAACACATTCAAATCACATTGGGGACATTCCCAAACTTGCCAAATTCAAAAATTTCACGTTTTCACTTTTAAAATTTGCACAAAATTTTGCAAAATTTCACAAAATTTAGTTTTTCACTTCTAGTTTCTACATTTTTCCACCGATTCAACTCGTTCCAACTTTCAACTGTTCATCTTTTGCCTACCTATTCCACACCTTCCCACTTAGCAAAATTTCCAAATTTTCAATTTTGAAATTCACACCAAATTTTCCCAAAATTTAGTTTTTCCCTTCTAATTTCTACATTTTTCAACCCATTCAACCCATTCCAACTTTATTCACTTTGTTCACCTTATGCTTACCATATTCACCCCCTTCACCCCCACTTCCACAATTCAACCCTTGACCCCCACTTCCAGAGTGGCGGCCATCTTGGATTGACCCTGAAGTGCCCCAATGAACCCGGAATGAACTGGAAGTGCCCCAAATCAAACCGGAATTGACCCCAAATGAACCGGAAGTGACCTCAGGTAAACCGGAAGTGACCCCAAATCAAACCGGAAGTGACCCCAAATAAACCGGAAGTGACCTCAGCTAGACCGGAAGTGCCTCTAATCAAACCGGAAGTGACCTACATAGACCGGAAGTGACCCAAATCACCCCGGAAGTGACCTTATTTCAACATTAACTGCCCTAAATAGCTACATTAGTCGCTAACTTTTGCATTTTTTGTCCGATTGAACCCATTTCAACATTTTAACTCCAAAAGTGAACCTCCTGAAGCTATTTATTTTCGTTTTGTTCCAAATTTCAAAATATTTTGGCGCAATTGCTTTTTCTTTTAATTCCCATTCATTCTCTATGGAGATTCAACATTTGCTCTCACGTCTACATTTTTTAACCGATTCAACCCGTTCCAACATTCAACTGTTCATCTTTTGCCTACCCATTCCACAACCTCCCACTTACCACAAATTCCAAACTTCAAATTTGAAATTCAACCAAATTCTCCAAAATTTAGTATTACACTTCTATTTTCCACATTTCTCAAGAAATTCAACTCATTTCAACATCATTCGCCATCATTCCCCAAGAAGTGATTCAAAGTCTTCGCCTTCACACGCAATTTCTCCAGAAATTGCATTTTCTAGTTGTGTGAAGGCGATGGCCTTCACACATATGTTATTCTACACCATTCTCTATTATTATTATTATTATTGTGTGAAGGCGATGGCCTTCACACATATGTTATTCTACACCATTCTCTATTATTATTATTATTGTGTGAAGGCGATGGCCTTCACACATATGTTATTCTACACCATTCTCTATTATTATTATTATTATTATTATTATTATTATTATTCTATTTTATTCCCGCCACTTTTTTGTCCCGCTTCTTCTTCCACATAAATCATCCGATTCACTCCGTTCCACTTTTGACGTATTCCAAATATTCACGAGATGAGCGCTTCCATTTTTCTCGTTCCGAAAATTTTCCGATTTCGCAAAATTCGCGAATTTACGACAAATTTTTCCCCATTCATTCTCAATGGCAGATTCGACATTTCACATTTACGTCATTCCCCTTTTACATTCACCTCATTCAGCACATTCAAACCACATTCGGAATGATTCTCGACATTCCCAAAATTCCCAAATTCAAAAATTTCACGTTTTCTCGTTAAAAATTCCGACAAAATTTCACGAAATTTCGTTTTTCACCTCTAATTTCTACATTTTTCGACCGATTCAACCTGTTCCAACTTCCAACTGTTCATCTTTTGCCTACCTATTCCACAACTTCCCACTTACAAAAAAATTCCAAATTTTCAAATTTGAAATTCAACCAAATTCTTCGTAATTTCGTTTTTCTACTCTAACTTCTACATTTTTCAACCGATTCAACCCATTCCAACTTTCAACTGTTCATCTTTTGCCTGCCTATTCCACAACTTCTCACCTACCAAAAATTCCAAAATTTCAAATTTGAAATTCAACCAAATTCTCCAAAATTTCGTTTTTCTACTCTAACTTCTACGTTTTTCAACCGATTCAACCCATTCCAACTTTCAACTGTTCATCTTTTGCCTACCTATTCCACACCTTCCCACTTACCAAAATTTCCAAATTTTCAATTTTGAAATTCAACCAAATTCTACAAAATTTGGTTTTTCTACTCTAATTTCTACATTTTTCAACCGATTCAACCCATTCCAACTTTATTCACTTTGGTCACCTCATCCTTACCATATTCACCCCCTTGACCCCCACTTCCACTATGCTTACACAATTCAACCCTTGACCCCCACTTCCAGTGTGGCGGCCATCTTGGATTGACCCTGAAGTGCTCCCAATGACCCTAGAATGAACCGGAAGTGCCCCAAATCGAACCGGAAGTGACCTTGGGTAAACAGGAAGTGACCTTAGGTAAACCGGAAGTGACCCCAAATCAAACCGGAAGTGACCTTTTTAAACCGGAAGTGACCTTTTTAAACCGGAAGTTACCCCAAATAAACCGGAAGTGACCTCAGCTAGACCGGAAGTGCCTCTAATCAAACCGGAAGTGACCCAAATAGACCGGAAGTGACCCAAATCAACCCAGAAATGAACTTATTTCAACATTAACTGCCCTAAATAGCTACATTAGTCGCTAACTTTTGCATTTTTCTTCCGATTGAACCCGTTTCAACATTTTAACCCCAAAAGTGAACCTCCTGAAGCCGTTTTTTGTCCTTTTGTTCCAAATTTCAATATATTTTGGCGCAATTGCTTTTTCTTTTAATTCCCATTCATTCTCTATGGGGATTCAAGATTTGCTCTAACTTCTACATTTTTTAACCGTTTCAACCCGTTCCAACTTTCAACTGTTCATCTTTTGCCTGCCTATTCCACGACCTCCCACTTACCAAAAATTCCAAACTTCAAATTTGAAATTCAACCAAATTCTCCAAAATTTTGTATTACACTTCTATTTTCCACATTTCTCAAGAAATTCAACTCATTTCAACATCATTCGGCATCATTCCCCGAGAAGTGATTCAAAGTCTTCGCCTTCACACGCAATTTCTCCAGAAATTGCATTTTCTAGTTATTATTATTGTGTGAAGGCGATGGCCTTCACACATATGTTATTCTACACCATTCTCTATTATTGTGTGAAGGCGATGGCCTTCACACATATGTTATTCTACACCATTCTCTATTATTATTATTATTATTATTCTTCTATTTTATTCTCCACACTTTTTTGTCCCGCTTCTTCTTCCACATAGTTCATCCGATTCACTCCGTTCCACTTTTGATGTATTCCAAATATTCACGAGATGAGCGCTTCCATTTTTCTCGTTCCGAAAATTTTCCGATTTCGCAAAATTCGCGAATTTACGACAAATTTTTCCCCATTCATTCTCAATGGCAGATTCGACATTTCACATTTACGTCATTCCCCTTTTAAATTCACCTCATTCAGCACATTCAAACCACATTCGGAATGATTCTCGACATTCCCAAAATTCCCAAATTCAAAAATTTCACGTTTTCACGTTAAAAATTCCGACAAAATTTCACGAAATTTCGTTTTTCACCTCTAATTTCTACATTTTTCGACCGATTCAACCCGTTCCAACTTCCAACTGTTCATCTTTTGCCTACCTATTCCACAACTTCCCACTTACAAAAAAATTCCAAATTTTCAAATTTGAAATTCAACCAAATTCTTCGTAATTTCGTTTTTCTACTCTAATTTCTACATTTTTCAACCGATTCAACCCATTCCAACTTTCAACTGTTCATCTTTTGCCTGCCTATTCCACAACTTCTCACCTATCAAAAATTCCAAAATTTCAAATTTGAAATTCAACCGAATTCTCCAAAATTTCGTTTTTCTACTCTAACTTCTACGTTTTTCAACCGATTCAACCCATTCCAACTTTCAACTGTTCATCTTTTGCCTACCTATTCCACACCTTCCCACTTACCAAAATTTCCAAATTTTCAATTTTGAAATTCAACCAAATTCTACAAAATTTGGTTTTTCTACTCTAATTTCTACATTTTTCAACCGATTCAACCCATTCCAACTTTATTCACTTTGGTCACCTCATCCTTACCATATTCACCCCCTTCACCCCCACTTCCACTATGCTTACAAAATTCAACCCTTGACCCCCACTTCCAGTGTGGCGGCCATCTTGGATTGACCCTGAAGTGCTCCCAATGAACCTAGAATGAACCGGAAGTGGCCCAAATCAAACCGGAAGTGACCTTAGGTAAACAGGAAGTGACCTCAGGTAAACCGGAAGTGACCCCAAATCAAACCGGAAGTGACCTTTTTAAACCGGAAGTGACCTTTTTAAACCGGAAGTGACCCCAAATAAACCGGAAGTGACCTCAGCTTGACCGGAAGTGCCTCTAATCAGACCGGAAGTGACCCAAATGGACCGGAAGTGACCCAAATCAACCCGGAAGTGAACTTATTTCAACATTAACTGCCATAAATAGCTACATTAGGCGCTAACTTTTGCATTTTTTGTCCGATTGAACCCGTTTCAACATTTTAACCCCAAAAGTGAACCTCCTGAAGCTGTTTTTTTACGTTTTGTTCCAAATTTCAAAATATTTTGGCGCAATTGCTTTTTCTTTTAATTCCCATTCATTCTCTATGGGGATTCAACATTTGCTCTCACTTCTACATTTTTTAACCGATTCAACCCGTTCCAACATTCAACTGTTCATCCTTTGCCTGCCTATTCCACAACTTTCCACTTACCAAAAATTCCAAAAATCAAATTTGAAATTCAACCATATTCTCAAAAATTTAGTATTACACTTCTATTTTCCACATTTCTCAAGAAATTCAACTCATTTCAACATCATTCGGCATCATTCCCCAAGAAGTGATTCAAAGTCTTCGCCTTCACACGCAATTTCTCCAGAAATTGCATTTTCTAGTTATTATTATTATTCTTCTATTTTATTCCCGCCACTTTTTTGTCCCGCTTCTTCTTCCACATAATTCATCCGATTCACTCCGTTCCACTTTTGACGTATTCCAAATATTCACGAGATGAGCGCTTCCATTTTTCTCGTTCCGAAAATTTTCCGATTTCGTAAAATTCGCGAATTTACGACAAATTTTTCCCCATTCATTCTCAATGGCAGATTCGACATTTCACATTTACGTCATTCCCCTTTTAAATTCACCTCATTCAGCACATTCAAACCACATTCGGAATGATTCTCGACATTCCCAAAATTCCCAAATTCAAAAATTTCACGTTTTCACGTTAGAAATTCCGACAAAATTTCACGAAATTTCGTTTTTCACCTCTAATTTCTACATTTTTCGACCGATTCAACCCATTCCAACTTTCAACTGTTCATCTTTTGCCTGCCTATTCCACAACTTGTCACATACCAAATATTCAAAATTTTCAAATTTGAAATTCAACCAAATTCTACAAAATTTTGTTTTTTTACTCTAACTTCTACGTTTTTCAACCGATTACACCCATTCCAACTTTCAACTGTTCATCTTTTGCCTGCCTATTCCACAACTTCTCACCTACCAAAAACTCCAAATTTTTAAATTTGAAATTCAACCAAATTCTCCAAAATTTCGTTCTTCTACTCTAACTTCTACATTTTTCAACCGATTCAACTCATTCCAACTTTCAACTGTTCATCTTTTGCCAACCTATTCCACAACTTCCCATTTGCCAAAAATTCCAAATTTGAAATTCAACCAAATTTTTCTAAATTTCGTTTTTCTACTCTAATTTCTACATTTCTCAACCGATTCTACCCATTCCAACTTTCAACTGTTCATCTTTTGCCTACCTATTGCACAACGTCCCACCTACCAAAAATTCCAAATTTGAAATTCAACCAAATTACCCAAAATTTCATTTTTCTACTCTAATTTCTACATTGTTCAACCGATTCAACCCATTCCAACTTTCAACTGTTCATCTTTTGCCTACCTATTCCACAACTTCCCGTTTACCAAAAATTCCAAATTTGAAATTCAACCAAATTTTTCAAAATTTCGTTTTTCTACTCTAATTTCTACATTTTTCAACCAATTCTACCCATTCCAACTTTCAACTGTTCATCTTTTGCCTACCTATTCCACAACTTCCCACTGATCAAAAATTCCAAATTTGAAATTCAACCAAATTCTCCAAATTTTCGTTTTTCTACTCTAATTTCTACATTTTTCAACTTATTCAACTCATTCCAACTTTCAACTGTTCATCTTTTGCCAACCTATTCCACAACTTCCCATTTGCCAAAAATTCCAAATTTGAAATTCAACCAAATTTTTCTAAATTTCGTCTTTCTACTCTAATTTCTACATTTTTCAACCGATTCTACCCATTCCAACTTTCAACTGTTCATCATTTTTCTACCTATTCCACAACTTTCCACTTACCAAAAATTCCAAACTTTCAAATTTGAAATTCAACCAAATTCTCCAAAATTTAGTATTACACTTCTATTTTCTCAAGAAATTCAACTCATTTCAACATCATTCCCCAAGAAGTGATTCAAAGTCTTCGCCTTCACACGCAATTTCTCCAGAAATTGCATTTTCTAGTTATTATATTTTATTCTCCACACTTTTTTGTCCCGCTTCTTCTTCCACATAGTTCATCCGATTCACTCCGTTCCACTTTTGACGTGTTCCAAATATTCACGAGATGAGCGCTTCCATTTTTCTCGTTCCGAAAATTTTCCGATTTCGCAAAATTCGCGAACTTACGACAAATTTTTCCCCATTCATTCTTAATGGCAGATTCGACATTTCACATTTACATCATTCCACTTTTTTCTACATTGTTCAACCGATTCAACTCATTCCAACTTTCAACTGTTCATCTTTTGCCTACCTATTCCACAACTTCCCACTTACCAAAAATTCCAAATTTGAAATTCAACCAAATTCTCCAAAATTTCGTTTTTCCACTCTAACTTTTACGTTTTTAGACCGATTCAACCCATTCCAACTTTCAACTGTTCATCTTTTTCTAACTATTCCACAACTTCCAACTTATAAAAAATTCCAAATTTTCAAATTTGGAATTCAACCAAATTCTCAAAAATTTTGTTTTTCTACTCTAATTTCTACATTTTTTAACCGATTCAACTCATTCCAACTTTCAACTGTTCATGTTTTGCCTACCTATTCCACAACTTCCCGTTTACCAAAAATTCCAAATTTGAAATTCAACCAAATCTTTCTAAATTTCGTTTTTCTACTCTAATTTCTACATTGTTCAACCGATTCAACTCATTCCAACTTTCAACTGTTCATCTTTTGCTTATCTATTCCACAACTTCCCACTTACCAAAAATTCCATATTTGAAATTCAACCAAATTCTCCAACATTTTGTTTTTCTACTCTAATTTCTACATTGTTCAACCGATTCAACCCATTCCAACTTTCAACTCTTCATCTTTTGCCTACCTATTCCACAACTTCCGACTTACCAAAAATTCCAAATTTGAAATTCAACCAAAATCTCCAAAATTTCGTTTTTCTACTCTAATTTCTACATTGTTCAACCGATTCAACCCGTTCCAACTTTCAACTCTTCATCTTTTGCCTACCTATTCCACAACTTCCCACTTACCAAAAATTCAAAATTTGAAATTCAACCAAATTCTCAAACATTTTGTTTTTCTTCTCTAATCTTTACATTGTGAAACCGATTCAATCCATTCCAACTTTCAACTTTTCATCTTTTGCTTACCTATTTCACAACTTCCCACTTACCAAAAATTCCAAATTTGGAATTCAACCAAATTTTAAAAAAATTTGTTTTTCTACTCTAATTTCTACATTGTTCAACCGATTCAACTCATTCCAACTTTCAACTGTTCATCTTTTGCCTATCTATTCCACAACTTCCCACTTACCAAAAATTCCATATTTGAAATTCAACCAAATTCTCCAACATTTTGTTTTTCTACTCTAATTTCTACATTGTTCAACCGATTCAACCCATTCCAACTTTCAACTCTTCATCTTTTGCCTACCTATTCCACAACTTCCGACTTACCAAAAATTCCAAATTTGAAATTCAACCTAAATCTCCAAAATTTCGTTTTTCTACTCTAATTTCTACATTGTTCAACCGATTCAACCCGTTCCAACTTTCAACTCTTCATCTTTTGCCTACCTATTCCACAACTTCCCACTTACCAAAAATTCAAAATTTGAAATTCAACCAAATTCTCAAACATTTTGTTTTTCTTCTCTAATCTTTACATTGTGAAAGCGATTCAATCCATTCCAACTTTCAACTTTTCATCTTTTGCTTACCTATTTCACAACTTCCCACTTACCAAAAATTCCAAATTTGGAATTCAACCAAATTTTAAAAAAAATAGTTTTTCTACTCTAATTTCTACATTTTTTAACCGATTCAACTCATTCCAACTTTCAACTGTTCATGTTTTGCCTACCTATTCCACAACTTCCCGTTTACCAAAAATTCCAAATTTGAAATTCAACCAAATTCTCCAAAATTTCGTTTTTCTAATCTAATTTCTACATTGTTCAACCGATTCAACCCATTCCAACTTTCAACTCTTCATCTTTTGCCTACCTATTCCGCAACTTCCGACTTATCAAAAATTCCAAATTTGAAATTCAACCAAAATCTCCAAAATTTCGTTTTTCTACTCTAATTTCCACATTGTTCAACCGATTCAACCCGTTCCAACTTTCAACTCTTCATCTTTTGCCTACCTATTCCACAACTTCCCACTTACCAAAAATTCAAAATTTGAAATTCAACCAAATTCTCAAACATTTTGTTTTTCTTCTCTAATCTTTACATTGTGCAACCGATTCAATCCATTCCAACTTTCAACTTTTCATCTTTTGCTTACCTTTCACAACTTCCCACTTACCAAAAATTCCAAATTTGAAATTCAACCAAATTCTGCGAAATTTCGTTTTTCGACTCTAATTTGTACATTTTTCAACCGATTCAACCCATTCCAACTTTCAACTCTTCATCTTTTGCCTACGTATTACACAACTTCCCACTTACCAAAAATCCCAAATTTGAAATTCAACCAAATTCTCCAAAATTTCGTTTTTCTACTCTCATTTCTACATTTCTCTACCGATTCAACCCATTCCAACTTTCAACTCTTCATCTTTTGCTTACCTATTCCACAACTTCCCCTTACAAAAAATTCCAAATTTTGAAATTTGAAATTCAACCAAATTCTCCAATAATGTGTTTTTCTACTCTAATTTTCACATTGTTCAACCGATTCAACCCATTCCAACTTTCAACTCTTCATCTTTTTCCTACCTATTCCCCAAATTTCCACTTGCCATAAATTCCACATTTTAAGATTTTAAACTCAACCAAATTCTCCAAAATTCTGAAATTCCACCAAATTCTCCAAAATTCCATTTTTCACCTCTATTTTCTACATTTCTCAAGTAATTCAACTCGTTTCAGCATAATTCGCCAGCATTCCCCAAGAAGTGATTCAAAGTCTTCGCCTTCACACGCAATTTCTCCAGAAATTGCATTTTCTAGTTATTATATTTTATTCTCCACACTTTTTTGTCCCGCTTCTTCTTCCACGTAATTCATCCGATTCACTCCGTTCCACTTTTGACGTATTCCAAATATTCACGAGATGAGCGCTTCCATTTTTCTCGTTCCGAAAATTTTCCGATTTCGCAAAATTCGCGAATTTACGACAAATTTTTCCCCATTCATTCTCAATGGCAGATTCTACATTTCACATTTACGTCATTCCCCTTTTAAATTCACCTCATTCAGCACATTCAAACCACATTCGGAATGATTCTCGACATTCCCAAAATTCCCAAATTCAAAAATTTCACGTTTTCACGTTAAAAATTCCGACAAAATTTCACGAAATTTCGTTTTTCACCTCTAGTTTCTACATTTTTCAACCGATTCAACCCATTCCAATTTTCAACTGTTCATCTTTTGCCTGCCTATTCCACAACTTCTCACCTACCAAAAATTCCAAAATTTCAAATTTGAAATTCAACCAAATTCTCCAAAATTTCGTTTTTCTACTCTAACTTCTACGTTTTTCAACCGATTCAACCCATTCCAACTTTCAACTGTTCATCTTTTGCCTACCTATTCCACACCTTCCCACTTACCAAAATTTCCAAATTTTCAATTTTGAAATTCAACCAAATTCTACAAAATTTGGTTTTTCTACTCTAATTTCTACATTTTTCAACCGATTCAACCCATTCCAACTTTATTCACTTTGGTCACCTCATCCTTACCATATTCACCCCCTTCACCCCCACTTCCACTATGCTTACACAATTCAACCCTTGACCCCCACTTCCAGTGTGGCGCCATCTTGGATTGACCCTGAAGTGCTCCCAATGACCCTAGAATGAACCGGAAGTGCCCCAAATCGAACCGGAAGTGACCTTAGGTAAACAGGAAGTGACCTTAGGTAAACCGGAAGTGACCCCAAATCAAACCGGAAGTGACCTTTTTAAACCGGAAGTGACCTTTTTAAACCGGAAGTGACCCCAAATAAACCGGAAGTGACCTCAGCTTGACCGGAAGTGCCTCTATTCAAACCGGAAGTGACCCAAATAAACCGGAAGTAACCTTATTTCAAGATTAAGTGCCCTAAATAGCTACATTTTAGCTAACTTTTGCAATTTTTGTCCCATTAAACCCGTTTCAACATTTTAACCGCAAAAGGGAACCTCCTGAAGCCGTTTTTTGTCCTTTTGTTCCAAATTTCAAAATATTTTGGCGCAATTGCTTTTTCTTTTAATTCCCATTCATTCTCTATGGGGATTCAATATTTGCTCTAACTTCTACATTTTTTAAACGTTTCAACCCATTCCAACTTTCAACTGTTCATCTTTTGCCTACCTATTCCACAACCTCCCACTTACCAAAAATTCCAAAATTCAAATTTGAAATTCAACCACATTCTCCACAATTTAGTATTACACTTCTATTTTCCACATTTCTCAAGAAATTCAACTCATTTCAACATCATTCGGCATCATTCCCCAAGAAGTGATTCAAAGTCTTCGCCTTCACACGCAATTTCTCCAGAAATTGCATTTTCTAGTTGTGTGAAGGCGATGGCCTTCACACATATGTTATTCTACACCATTCTCTATTATTATTGTGTGAAGGCGATGGCCTTCACACATATGTTATTCTACACCATTCTCTATTATTATTATTATTATTATTCTTCTATTTTATTCTCCACACTTTTTTGTCCCGCTTCTTCTTCCACATAATTCATCCGATTCACTCCGTTCCACTTTTCACGTATTCCAAATATTCACGAGATGAGCGCTTCCATTTTTCTCGTTCCGAAAATTTTCCGATTTCGCAAAATTCGCGAATTTACGACAAATTTTTCCCCATTCATTCTCAATGGCAGATTCTACATTTCACATTTACGTCATTCCCCGTTTAAATTCACCTCATTCAGCACATTCAATCCACATTCGGAATGATTCTCGACATTCCCAAAATTCCCAAATTCAAAAATTTCACGTTTTCACGTTAAAAATTCCGACAAAATTTCACGAAATTTCGTTTTTCACCTCTAGTTTCTACATTTTTCAACCGATTCAACCCATTCCAATTTTCAACTGTTCATCTTTTGCCTGCCTATTCCACAACTTCTCACCTACCAAAAATTCCAAAATTTCAAATTTGAAATTCAACCAAATTCTCCAAAATTTCGTTTTTCTACTCTAACTTCTACGTTTTTCAACCGATTCAACCCATTCCAACTTTCAACTGTTCATCTTTTGCCTACCTATTCCACACCTTCCCACTTACCAAAATTTCCAAATTTTCAATTTTGGAATTCAACCAAATTCTACAAAATTTGGTTTTTCTACTCTAATTTCTACATTTTTCAACCGATTCAACCCATTCCAACTTTATTCACTTTGGTCACCTCATCCTTACCATATTCACCCCCTTCACCCCCACTTCCACTATGCTTACACAATTCAACCCTTGACCCCCACTTCCAGTGTGGCGGCCATCTTGGATTAACCCTGAAGTGCTCCCAATGACCCTAGAATGAACCGGAAGTGCCCCAAATCGAACCGGAAGTGATTTTAGGTAAACAGGAAGTGACCTTAGGTAAACCGGAAGTGACCCCAAATCAAACCGGAAGTGACCTTTTTAAACCGGAAGTGACCTTTTTAAACCGGAAGTGACCCCAAATAAACCGGAAGTGACCTCAGCTAGACCGGAAGTGCCTCTAATCAAACCGGAAGTGACCCAAATAGACCGGAAGTGACCCAAATCAACCCGGAAGTGAACTTATTTCAACATTAACTGCCCTAAATAGCTACATTAGGCGCTAACATTTGCTTTTTTTGTCCGATTGAACCCGTTTCAACATTTTCACCCCAAAAGTGAACCTCCTGAAGCTGTTCTTTTACGTTTTGTTCCAAATTTCAAAATATTTTGGCGCAATTGCTTTTTCTTTTAATTCCCATTCATTCTCTATGGGGATTCAACATTTGCTCTCACTTCTACATTTTTTAACCGATTCAACCCGTTCCAACATTCAACTGTTCATCTTTTGCCTGCCTATTCTAGAACTTTCCACTTACCAAAAATTCTCTACAATTTCGTTTTTCTACTCTTTTTTCCACATTTTCCAACCGATTCAACCCATTCCAACTTTATTCACTTTGTTTACCTTATGCTTACCATATTCACCTCCTTCACCCCCACTTCCAGTGTGGCGGCCATCTTGGATTGACCCGGAAGTGCCCCCAATGAACCCAGAATGACCCGGAAGTGCCCCATATCAAACCGGAAGTAACCTTAGGTAAACAGGAAGTGACCTCATGTAAACCGGAAGTGACCCCGAATCAAACCGGAAGTTACCTTTTTAAACCGGAAGTGACCTTTTAAAACCGGAAGTGACCCCAAATAAACCGGAAGTGACCTCAGCTGGACCGGAAGTGCCTCTAATCAAACCGGAAGTGACCCAAATCAAACCGGAAGTGACCTTATTTCAACATTAACTGCCCTAAATAGCTACATTAGTCGCTAACTTTTGCATTTTTTGTCCGATTGAACCCGTTTCAACATTTTAACCCCAAAGGTGAACCTCCTGAAGCTGTTTTTTTTCGTTTTGTTCCAAATTTTACAATATTTTGGCGCAATTATTTTTTCTTTTAATTCCCATTCATTCTCTATGGGGATTCAATATTTGCTCTAACTTCTACATTTTTTAACCAATTCAACCCGTTCCAACATTTGACTGTTCATCTTTTGCCTACCTATTCCACAACCTCCCACTTACCAAAAATTCCAAACTTCAAATTTGAAATTCAACCAAATTCTCCAAAATTTAGTATTACACTTCTATTTTCCACATTTCTCAAGAAATTCAACTCATTTCAACATCATTCGGCATCATTCCCAAAGAAGTGATTCAAAGTCTTCGCCTTCACACGCAATTTCTCCAGAAATTGCATTTTCTAGTTATTATTATTATATTTTATTCTCCACACTTTTTTGTCCCGCTTCTTCTTCCACATAATTCATCCGATTCACTCCGTTCCACTTTTGACGTATTCCAAATATTCACGAGATGAGCGCTTCCATTTTTCTCGTTCCGAAAATTTTCCGATTTCGCAAAATTCGCGAATTTACGACAAATTTTTCCCCATTCATTCTCAATGGCAGATTCTACATTTCACATTTACGTCATTCCCCTTTTAAATTCACCTCATTCAGCACATTTAAACCACATTCGGAATGATTCTCGACATTCCCAAAATTCCCAAATTCAAAAATTTCACGTTTTCACGTTAAAAATTCCGACAAAATTTCACGAAATTTCGTTTTTCACCTCTAGTTTCTACATTTTTCAACCGATTCAACCCATTCCAATTTTCAACTGTTCATCTTTTGCCTGCCTATTCCACAACTTCTCACCTACCAAAAATTCCAAAATTTCAAATTTGAAATTCAACCAAATTCTCCAAAATTTCGTTTTTCTACTCTAACTTCTACGTTTTTCAACCGATTCAACCCATTCCAACTTTCAACTGTTCATCTTTTGCCTACCTATTCCACACCTTCCCACTTACCAAAATTTCCAAATTTTCAATTTTGAAATTCAACCAAATTCTACAAAATTTGGTTTTTCTACTCTAATTTCTACATTTTTCAACCGATTCAACCCATTCCAACTTTATTCACTTTGGTCACCTCATCCTTACCATATTCACCCCCTTCACCCCCACTTCCACTATGCTTACACAATTCAACCCTTGACCCCCACTTCCAGTGTGGCGGCCATCTTGGATTGACCCTGAAGTGCTCCCAATGACCCTAGAATGAACCGGAAGTGCCCCAAATCGAACCGGAAGTGACCTTAGGTAAACAGGAAGTGACCTTAGGTAAACCGGAAGTGACCCCAAATCAAACCGGAAGTGACCTTTTTAAACCGGAAGTGACCTTATTAAACCGGAAGTGACCCCAAATAAACAGGAAGTGACCTCAGCTAGACCGGAAGTGCCTCTATTCAAACCGGAAGTGACCCAAATAGACCGGAAGTGACCCAAATCAACCCGGAAGTGAACTTATTTCAACATTAACTGCCCTAAATAGCTACATTAGGCGCTAACATTTGCTTTTTTTGTCCGATTGAACCCGTTTCAACATTTTAACCCCAAAAGTGAACCTCCTGAAGCTGTTTTTTTACGTTTTGTTTCAAATTTCAAAATATTTTGGCGCAATTGCTTTTTCTTTTAATTCCCATTCATTCTCTATGGGGATTCAACATTTGCTCTCACTTCTACATTTTTTAACCGATTCAACCCGTTCCAACATTCAACTGTTCATCCTTTGCCTGCCTATTCCACAACTTTCCACTTACCAAAAATTCTCTACAATTTCGTTTTTCTACTCTTTTTTCCACATTTTTCAACCGATTCAACCCATTCCAACTTTATTCACTTTGTTTACCTTATGCTTACCATATTCACCGCCTTCACCCACACTTCCAGTGTGGCGGCCATCTTGGATTGACCCGGAAGTGCCCCCAATGAACCCAGAATGTACCGGAAGTGCCCCATATCAAACCGCAAGTGACCTTAGGTAAACAGGAAGTGACCTTAGGTAAACCGGAAGTGACCCCAAATCAAACCGGAAGTGCCTCTACTCAAACCGGAAGTGACCCAAATAGACCGGAAGTGACCCAAATCACCCCGGAAGTGACCTTATTTCAACATTAACTGCCCTAAATAGCTACATTAGTCGCTAACTTTTGCATTTTTTGTCCGATTGAACCCATTTCAACATTTTAACTCCAAAAGTGAACCTCCTGAAGCTATTTATTTTCGTTTTGTTCCAAATTTCAAAATATTTTGGCGCAATTGCTTTTTCTTTTAATTCCCATTCATTCTCTATGGAGATTCAACATTTGCTTTCACGTCTACATTTTTTAACCGATTCAACCCGTTCCAACATTCAACTGTTCATCTTTTCCCTACCTATTCCACAACCTCCCACTTACCACAAATTCCAAACTTCAAATTTGAAATTCAACCAAATTCTCCAAAATTTAGTATTACACTTCTATTTTCCACATTTCTCAAGAAATTCAACTCATTTCAACATCATTCGCCATCATTCCCCAAGAAGTGATTCAAAGTCTTCGCCTTCACACGCAATTTCTCCAGAAATTGCATTTTCTAGTTATTATTATTCTTCTATTTTATTCCCGCCACTTTTTTGTCCCGCTTCTTCTTCCACATAATTCATCCGATTCACTCCGTTCCACTTTTGACGTATTCCAAATATTCACGAGATGAGCGCTTCCATTTTTCTCGTTCCGAAAATTTTCCGATTTCGCAAAATTCGCGAATTTACGACAAATTTTTCCCCATTCATTCTCAATGGCAGATTCGACATTTCACATTTACGTCATTCCCCTTTTACATTCACCTCATTCAGCACATTCAAACCACATTCGGAATGATTCTCGACATTCCCAAAATTCCCAAATTCAAAAATTTCACGTTTTCTCGTTAAAAATTCCGACAAAATTTCACGAAATTTCGTTTTTCACCTCTAATTTCTACATTTTTCGACCGATTCAACCCGTTCCAACTTCCAACTGTTAATCTTTTGCCTACCTATTCCACAACTTCCCACTTACAAAAAAATTCCAAATTTTCAAATTTGAAATTCAACCAAATTCTTCGTAATTTCGTTTTTCTACTCTAACTTCTACATTTTTCAACCGATTCAACCCATTCCAACTTTCAACTGTTCATCTTTTGCCTGCCTATTCCACAACTTCTCACCTACCAAAAATTCCAAAATTTCAAATTTGAAATTCAACCAAATTCTCCAAAATTTCGTTTTTCTACTCTAACTTCTACGTTTTTCAACCGATTCAACCCATTCCAACTTTCAACTGTTCATCTTTTGCCTGCCTATTCCACAACTTCTCACCTACCAAAAACTCCAAATTTTTAAATTTGAAATTCAACCAAATTCTCCAAAATTTCGTTCTTCTACTCTAACTTCTACATTTTTCAACCGATTCAACTCATTCCAATTTTCAACTGTTCATCTTTTGCCAACCTATTCCACAACTTCCCATTTGCCAAAAATTCCAAATTTGAAATTCAACCAAATTTTTCTAAATTTCGTTTTTCTACTCTAATTTCTACATTTTTCAACCGATTCTACCCATTCCAACTTTCAACTGTTCATCTTTTGCCTACCTATTGCACAACGTCCCACCTACCAAAAATTCCAAATTTGAAATTCAACCAAATTACCCAAAATTTCATTTTTCTACTCTAATTTCTACATTGTTCAACCGATTTAACCCATTCCAACTTTCAACTGTTCATCTTTTGCCTACCTATTCCACAACTTCCCGTTTACCAAAAATTCCAAATTTGAAATTCAACCAAATTTTTCAAAATTTCGTTTTTCTACTCTAATTTCTACATTTTTCAACCAATTCTACCCATTCCAACTTTCAACTGTTCATCTTTTGCCTACCTATTCCACAACTTCCCACTGATCAAAAATTCCAAATTTGAAATTCAACCAAATTCTCCAAATTTTCGTTTTTCGACTCTAATTTCTACATTTTTCAACTTATTCAACTCATTCCAACTTTCAACTGTTCATCTTTTGCCAACCTATTCCACAACTTCCCATTTGCCAAAAATTCCAAATTTGAAATTCAACCAAATTTTTCTAAATTTCGTCTTTCTACTCTAATTTCTACATTTTTCAACCGATTCTACCCATTCCAACTTTCAACTGTTCATCATTTTTCTACCTATTCCACAACTTTCTACTTACCAAAAATTCCAAACTTTCAAATTTGAAATTCAACCAAATTCTCCAAAATTTAGTATTACACTTCTATTTTCTCAAGAAATTCAACTCATTTCAACATCATTCGGCATCATTCCCCAAGAAGTGATTCAAAGTCTTCGCCTTCACACGCAATTTCTCCAGAAATTGCATTTTCTAGTTATTATTATTATTCTATTTTATTCCCGCCACTTTTTTGTCCCGCTTCTTCTTCGACATAATTCATCCGATTCACTCCGTTCCACTTTTGACGTATTCCAAATATTCACGAGATGAGCGCTTCCATTTTTCTCGTTCTGAAAATTTTGCGATTTCGCAAAATTCGCGAATTTACGACAAATTTTTCCCCATTCATTCTTAATGGCAGATTCGACATTTCACATCTACGTCATTCCACTTTTAAATTCACCTCATTCAGCACATCCGAACCACATTCGGAATGATTCTCGACATTCCCAAAATTGCCAAATTCAAAAAAAAAAAATGTTCACGTTTAAAATTTCGACAAAATTTCACAAAATTTCGTTTTTCACCTCTAATTTCTACATTGTTCAACCGATTCAACTCATTCCAACTTTCAACTGTTCATCTTTTGCCTACCTATTCCACACCTTCCCACTTACCAAAATTTCCAAATTTTCAATTTTGAAATTCACACCAAATTCTACAAAATTTCGTTTTTCTACTCTAAATTCTACATTTTTCAACCGATTCAACCCATTCCAACTTTGTTATGTTCTTCGAACAAGGTGATGTTCATGCATGGCTCATTTTGTGCACCAGTAATAAACATTGATGTCTTGAATTTCACTTAAAGAGGGGTTCGGTGAATGCGCAGATGAAGCTGGGGTTCGGTACCTCCACTGCTCTAGATGAACGTCATAAACACTATAACCAATAAACAGTAAAGTCACATTTTTTCCCAAAACATCACTGTCAAAACATTGCATTTAAGCTGCACGACACTAAAATGACGTTAAATGGCAAAAATTCAAATTATAATTCAGGGAAATGAGTCAAGGGATTTTGTATAGCAAACTGTCAATTCATATGTACCTTTCATAAAGGGAATAGACATTTATTTCCACATGTAGTTTATTAATGCAGATAAGCAGAGTTAATAGCAGCTCATACAATATGGAGCCCAAGAGTCATACATTTTGACACATCACAGAAATTTCCATAACACCGACTGGATACAAAAGGGACTGGATTCTGGGGCTGGAACAAAATAATTTTATTTCCATTGATTTTATAATCGCGGACAGTCTGAACACATTCATTTACATACATAAAGCAATGTTCCACTTTCTATGTGTGTGTGTGTGCGTGCATACGTGCGTGTGTGGTGTGTGCGTGCATACGTGCGTGTGTGCATTAGACACTACTTTCTGAATACTACATGCATTTTTATTTGCAGGATTCACAGATTTGCAGTATCCCGTTATCACTTCATTTACAGATTGAATGGACCAAATATGGATTCTTGTGGAATCCCCAAACTCAGATTGTGAGTGTCGAGGAAGTTATCCAAACCAATGCCACTATCTTGGTATGTAATACAGTGAACATGTAGGTTAATATACACTTAAAGGGGATTTGCATTCATTGACAAACCATAAACACCAAGAAAAGACTTGTTAATTGAAGGAATTCAATCTGTCAGCATCCTCCTACTTGGCACTAATTGGATTACAAACATAATTATGTATCCAAACTATTATCAAACTATTAATTATAATTAATAGTTTGATAATAGTTTGGATTATCAAAATCTAATCTTTAGTCTGTGATTTTGGGGACATATCACTTAAATTTTACATTTCATCAAGAAACAAAATATGCATTCTAATGAACTCTTCTGTATTTTTCATAGGCTAGTTTTATCAGAGGCAGTGATGCACTCTCAATTCAAAGTTCGGTGAGCTTCAAAGAAATTTCTGCTGCTGCCCTTTCTGGTTACAGAGCTACACCGACTATCAATGCCAAGATGCCTATTGACTTCTTTTTTCCATTTCTTTGATTCAGCAACTAACAGACTGTGAACGTCCACTTACCAAAATGGTAATTATGATTACACAGAGAGCAAAGAATCGATTGGATGAAGCAATAAAGTGTTTAAGTTACTAAAGTAAAATATTTGGATTATTGAAATCATGAACTGAGAAGATTCAATTTAGAAATGATACATGGATTTATGCAAAAAAAAAATGTTGCGTGATATGAACTCATTTAAATTCACTGTCAATCAGAAGTCTATGCCATGCCTCTTGAGAAGTGTCTGAAGCTTTTTGTTGTCTTGTTGCTAGGACAGATGAGACAGCAAAGTTAATTTCATGTTTCAGTCATCAGGTACCAATCAATTCATGTAGCAATACATATCTATAAATGACTTACCGTAATTTCCGGACTATAAGCCGCGACTTTTTTCCCATATTTTGAACCCTGCGGCTTATAGTCAGGTGCGGCTTATATAAGATTTTTTTTCGTGATTTTTGTGATGACTTGATCACTTTTATACACTTGTAAAAAGGCTGTGGACCACTGTTGTGCGTTATCTTGAAGAAAAAAACAACAAAAATACTATTTTGAAACACTACTATGACTGCTGCTTATTCTGGCTGTCTTGCTTGTGACTATTATGAGCTTTAGTAGGAATGCACGCTAGGTGGCCTGTGTCAAAGGGCTCTAAACCAGGGGTGTCAAACTCATTTCTTTCGCGGGCCGCATTGTAGTCAGCTTCTTTTGGAGGGCCATTATGACTGTCAACCCAAATAAATGTATGAGCACCTCATATTATATACAGTAAAAGCTACAAAACAAACTGACAAATACCTCGTTTTCAAATCAGACGAGTAAAAACTGGTCAAATATTTTTTTAAAAAGATTATTAAAAGTGAAGACAATTTGCAATTCTAGTAATGACACACGAATTTGATGCACAATTTGTCTTCGCGGGCCACATAGAATGATGTGGCGGGCTGTATCTGGCCCCCGGGCCTTGAGTTTGACACCTGTGCTCTAAACCCTTTCTCTTAGTCTGCCATGTGACTCAGAGATTACACAAAGCAGTGGCGCTGTTTGGATCATCTGCATTGTATTAAAACCCAATCAATCAGCATTTAAATTCAATTCTTCTGACATTTTGCTCACCAAAAACAAGTTGTAATGAATGTGAACTTTTAATGCATTTTATTCAGAAGGTTACTTTAAACCCTGAGGCTTAAATGGCGGCGCGGTGTATTTATGGATTTTTACGGCCTCCAGGGGGCGCTCTAGCAGGAAGCAAGAGCGAGACAGACGAAGAAGAGATAATGCGCCGAAGAAGACGTGCTAGTTTGTGTTTTGAACATTTCGCGCATCACGCAGAACGCGATCAAGACAGACATTACTGAAAGGAAGCTTTTATACACAAACCTTCATTATGGAGGACAAAAGAAATGCATATGATGCCGCTTTTAAGCTAAAGGCAGTCGATGTTGATGACATTGTGTTGCGGCACCCTTTTCTTTATTTCGTGGTCCCGTCTACTCTGGAGCTATACGTGTCGCGCGCTAGTTTAATGTACTTTAGCGCTTCGTGCATGAATAAGATTAGCATGAACAGACCTTCATCACACTCGAAGAAATGCATAAAAGCGACGACGAAAGAGAGACTGAGAAAGTGTGAGGCGAAGGATATCTAACGCTATTCCAATCGGACACTGAGGAAGACTTCGATGGTTTCAGTGCACAGGAGGAAGATGAAGACGATGAAGCTCTTTATTTTACTTTTACTAGTATGTTTTTTTAATCAGCCCTGTTAGTGCTGTGCTACCGTGTTGCTGCTGTGTTACCACCGCGTCTCAGTGACTTTTACCGGTATGTTTTATTTAATCAAACCCTATTAGTGCTGTGTTACTTCCGTGTTGCTGCGGTATTACTGCCGCGTCACAGGCAGTGTTTGGTATTATTAAAACTTTAAAAAAGCTTTCTGTGTCCAGTCTTTCTATGTTAATAACTCGCGTGCACACTTCCATGTTGCTGCGGTACTACTGCTGCATCACAGGCAATGTTTAGAAAGATTGAACTGCCACCATCCGGTTCTGTTATTCAAACTTTAAAAAGGCTTTCTGTGTACTGTCTTTCTTTGTAAAAAACTCGTGTGCACGTGTGGCTTATAGTCCGGTGCGGCTTATGTAAGAAAAAAACTAAAATATCCCAGAATTTTAGCTGGTGCGGCTTATAGCCCGGTGCGGTTTATAGTACGGAAATTACGGTAATTATGACATGCGCTGGATGAATCTTTTTTTAAATTAATTTCATTTTTGCTAATAACCACAGACTGTATTGTTAGACTGTATACTGCAGGCACTGCACTGCTTAAGTTAACACTGTTGCACTTACCGACATGGACATAGAGTGGAAACACAAAAGTTGACCGCCTTAGTACTCGACGTATTTGATTTAGGACGCAAAATGTTGGGAAATCTTTGACTCGGTTCTTGGACTAAGCCTCGGAAACCGATGTTAGTTGGAGTTGTTTTTTTAGCAGGTTTTAAACAAGTGGGACACCCGACCGTGATAAAATTTTACAGACACCATTACCTTGTCGTTTGTTGTTTTGAAAGTGTAAATGATGGAAATAAGTACGATAAAAACAAAATAATGGCATCTGTAAAGGTTTGGACACCCTGCAGACTTAATATCTTGTACTGCTTCCTTTGGGAATGTGAGATCTGACAGTGTCATGGATTGTTCACAATCATCGTCTGGAAAGACCAGGTGATGTCAGTCGCAAAGGTGTTACATGCCTAGACTCAAATGACATTACCCCAACAATAATCAACATGGTTGATGGTTGAAAATAGTTGATGCTCACAAAGCAGGAGAAGGCTCTAAGAAGAAACACCTTTTCATCAAAACAAATGTCAGAGTATTTTGTGTACATCTGGAAGCCCCAAAACTGACTGAGAATAGTCCATCAAATTGCACAATGCCACCATCTGTCACGTCTCGTCCCCAACTGCTCCACTATGTGTCTTTTGTCTTGGTTTCTGTCTGTGTGCTCGCCCCTCCCCTCCTGAGTGCCCATGATCAGTGTGATTGTTCCCACCTGCCTCTCGTTACCTGTCATGTATATAAGTCCTGTCTGCCCCTCACTCCCGGTCGGATCATTGGTTGTGGTCGTTCGGTGTTGGGATTATGTTTTGTGTTAACGTCATGATATCTTTTTGGTTCCAGTTGCTGTCATTGGTAATGTCACCCTGTCATTTTGTTTCACGTCTTTTTCGGTCAGCCTTGTCGTTAGGTTTTGTTAATAAGTCATGTCAGTTGCCGAGTCTGTTAGTTTGCCTTTTTTGAGTTCACCAATAAACCCTGGTCCAAGCCGCACTTGGTCGTCCTGCTCCATGCTCCACCCGATCGTGACAGAATGATCCGACCACCAAAACGACCAGCGCTTGGACCCCCCTCCACCACCAGCTCCTGCTGCGACGCACGATCCACGTCTGAGCAGGTTCCAGCGCCATGGGCTCCATAGCTGCCGTCTAACTTGCTCCCGCGACAGCGGACCCGCGGCCGCCACCAGACTTCGCTCCAGCGACTCCGGACCCGCGGCCGCCATCAGACTCGCGGCCACCATCGGGCCTCACCCCGGCGTCACTGGACCCACGGCCGTCGTCGGACTTCTTGCCAGCAACGCCGGACCCGCGGTCGTCGCCGGACTTTGAGCCAGCTGCACCTGGCTCCACGCCCACTGTTGCGGCGCGTGATGGCTCCTGCGCACAGCCACGCCTTCTGAAATGCCGCCGATCGTGGTACAGGCTTCCGGAGTCGCCGCCAATTGCCGTACGGACTTCCAGAGTTGCCGCCGATCGCGGCACAGACTTCCAAGTCGCCGCCAGAGTGCGGTTCTGTCCCCTAAGTCGCCGCCAGAGTGCGGTTCTGTCCCCTAAGTCGCCGTCCGAGCGCGGTTCTGTTTCCCCAAGTCGCCGCCCGAGCGCGGTTCTGTTTCCCCAAGTCGCCGCCCGAGTGCGGTTCTGTCCCCCAAGTCGCCGCCCGAGTGCGGTTCTGTCCCCCAAGTCGCCGCCCGAGTGCGGTTCTGTCCCCCAAGTCGCCGCCCGAGCGCGGTTCTGTCCCCCAAGTCGCCGCCCGAGCGCGGTTCTGTCCCCCCCAAGTCGCCGCCCGAGCGCGGTTCTGTCCCCCAAGTTGCCGCCCGAGCGCGGTTCTGTTCCCCAAGTCGCCGCCCGAGCGCGGTTCTGTTCCCCAAGTCGCCGCCCGAGCGCGGTTCTGTCCCCCAAGTCGCCGCCCGAGCGCGGTTCTGTTCCCCAAGTCACCGCCCGAGCGCGGTTCGGTTCCCCAAGTCGCCGCCCGAGTGCGGTTCGGTTCCCCAAGTCGCCGCCCGTGTGCGGTTCGGTTCCCCAAGTCGCCGCCCGAGTACGGTTCCGTTCCCCTAGTTTTTTTTTTGGGACGTCGGGAGCCGTCCCTTGTGGGGGGGGGTTCTGTCACGTCTCGTCCCCAACTGCTCCACTATGTGTCTGTTGTCTTGGTTTCTGTCTGTGTGCTCGCCCCTCCCCTCCTGTGTGTCCATGATCAGTGTGATTATTCCCACCTGCCTCTCGTTACCTGTCATGTATATAAGTCCTGTCTGCCCCTCACTCCCTGTCGGATCATTGGTTGTGGTTGTTCGGTGTTGGCTTTATGTTATGTGTTAACGTCATGATGTCTTTTTTGTTCCAGTTGCTGTCATTGGTAATGTCACCCTGTCATTTTGTTTCACGTCTTTTTAGGTCAGTCTTGTTAGGTTTTGTTAGGTCATGTCAGTTGCCGAGTCTGTTAGTTTGCCTTTTTGAGTTCACTAATAAACCCTGGTCCATGCTCCACCCGATCCTGACACCATCAGTTGAGTGAAATAATGATGATGACACTTCAGAAGTGCCTCTTGGTCGTTTGATCTTTCATATTAAAGGCTAAGTCCATGTAACCTCAAGCTGCTGCTTGACTAATATTTTATATATATGTCAATAAAGTTGAGTCACTTTGTACGATAAATACATTCATTTGTGTGCTTATTGTTGACTCATACTTTAATCCTAAACTGAAATTCCATTCTACACAGCATGAACAGCTATTTTTCTTAGCTGCTATGTAACCTGTTATGGGGCAGAGGCCATATTACAGATTTTTTGTGGACAGTATCATTGGTTATCAATGTTTCAAGGTTTACTAATAACCAGATCAATTGCTTAAGGCAGGGGTGGGCAATTAATTTTTACAAGGGGCCACATGAAAAACCTGAGTTGTGTCAGAGGGCCACACCTACAATAACTTAAACCTGCTCTATTTTCTTCCATTGTAAAATGCACTGAATTATTTATTTTAAATAGCTGGTACTGGTAATTAGAAGAATACAATTATTCTGTTTATATTCATATTAAGCTATGTGAAATTGTGGTGTATAGGTCAAATAAAAAAACAATCATTAATCAGTACAATTTATTCTTAACTTCTTTAACTTTTCCTCAAATGACAAAGCCGCTGCATCTCTGGGTGTGAAGTTTAATAAAAAGTCCTTGTTGGGCATGCAGTTTTGCTAGCAATGCATTAGCCTCTGTTGCACGCTGTTTATCAGTATTTTTTCTCATGCCTGGTCGTGTAGTGGCGACTCAAATTATATTCTTTAAACAGCGACCTGTGTGCCACAAACCAGGCACACGGCTTTACCTTTCAGTTCTGTAAAGAAATACTTGGCAGTCCATGTCTTGTTGAAAACACGGCACTCATTGTCAACTTTTCTTTTCTTTGTGTCAGCACACATTTTGAGAGCAGCATTACTTCGCGCTGTTCACCTACACGCACAGCTCACATGCACGCACGCTTCACGGAAGTGCGACGCCTTTCAAAGTAAAAGCAGCACAGTTGTATTGCATGTACAACACAGATTTTTTTTATTTATTCAGTTGTAATCAAATGTAATTTTTGATTGTGGGCCGGACAGAGACGCACAAAGGGCCGGATATGGCCCGCGGGCCGTATTTTGCCCGGGTTTGGCTTAGTGGGTTAAACTTGGTAAGAGACTCCCAATGTGGATTTTTTAAATCCACATTTGGCTAATGGCCTAGAAATTAAAGATGTAGTATTGTGTCGCTTTCGCGAATATTTATGGTCCTGCATGCGTGCGTGCGTGCGTGCGTGCGTGCGTGCGTGCATACAGTGTTCCCTCGTTTATCACGGGGGTTACGTTCCTAAATTGTCCGCAATAAGTGAACTTCACAAAGTAGATATTGACTTTTTTATTAATATATTTTTTTGTTTTGGGGAAGGATAACACCTCTATTTACACCATTACAACCCTCCCCCACCCTCCCACACAGTTTCTAATAAATTCACTTATCAAATGCAACAGGAAGCACAAACTATAACACACACGCATGCACGCATATGCGCATGCACGCATGCACGCATGCGCACACGCGCACACACACACGCGCACACACACACAGGTTTGTTGGGGAGAAGAGCTGACAGTATCTGATTAAGACTTTGGTTGATGGGTCCTTGAAGTGAGAAAAGTCAAAGTCAAAGTAAAAAAAGTCAAAGTCAAAGTCAGCTTTATTGTCAATTTCTCCACATGCCAAAGACACACAAAGAAACCGAAATTTCGTTCCCCCCTATCCCACGGTGACAAGACATGGCTCACAACAGACAAACAAGTAAACAGTGCCGCACGCTACGCAGAAGGGGGTAGCGAGTTCAGGGCCCTAACAGCCTGGAGAAAGAAGCTGTTGGCGACTTTTCGTTTTAATTATTTCATGCTTAGTGTCTCACAACACTACAAATTAGCAATGGTATTTCGGATTTTAGTGAACAATGACAATCTTACATCATGCACAACTTGCCCAGCAACAGCCCACACAACCATGCATTACATGCATTTTGGTGCCCACTAATTGGACTCTTATTCGGGACTTAAGAGTAAGCAGTCAATACTTACTAGTTTATCAATGTGCTGTTGTAGTTCGGTGATTCTTTCTACGAGACGGTCATAGCTCCCCTTCAACTTATGCATCTTCTGGTCTGCACGGGTTTTTACTGACACTAGGATCCCTGCAATAGATTTAATCATCACATAAATAAGATAAATAAGCCCTTCCCATGGGCTCACCACCTGTGGGAGGGGCCGAAGGGGTCGGGTGCAATGTGAGCTGGGCGGCAGCCAAAGGCGGGGACCTTGGCGGTCTGATCCCCGGCTGCAGAAGCTGGCTCTTGGGACATGGACCTGGACGCCTCCCTGGGGAGGTGTTCCGGGCATGTCCCACCGGTAGGAGACCCCGGGGACGACCCAGGACGCGCTGGAGAGACTATGTCTCTCAGCTGGCCTGGGAACGCCTTGGGATCCCCCCGGGATGAGCTGGATGAAGTGGCTGGGGAGAGGGAAGTCTGGGAGTCCCTCCTAAAGCTGCTGCCCCCGCGACCCGACCCCGGATAAGCGGAAGAAGATGGATGGATGGATAAATAAGATATACTGAATTGTTAGTGTTTTGTAGTTATTAAATTCAAAGATAGGTTCATTACAGTTCTTCAACATAATGTTGCAGCTGCCAAGAGCAAGGTTAACCACCGCTCAGCAAGAATGCTCCCTATGTCGGCCGGCCCACCGCTCAGCAAGAATGCTCCCTATGTCAGCCGACCTGCCACTCAGCAAGGAGGGTTGCCGTGGAGCACATCGGCCAATTAAATGTCCGATAAATAACTGCAAGACAACCCCCAGAGGTCGACTTGCTGGAAAGATTGGGAGCACCGGACGTCCAGCGAGGAGCTCTTCAGTGTGTGTGTGTGTGTGTGTGTGTGCGTGTGTGTGTGTGTGTGTGTGTGTGTGAGTGTGGCCGTTAAAGCACTTCCTTTTTGAATAGGCGGCGGAGGGAGTACCCTCATTTGTGGACTTCAGGGTTAATGTAAGGCAAATGAACCCTTACAGATTTCAATAAAATATAACAACCTATGAACAATTCACCTGACATAAAGCCTCTCGAAACGCATTGTATTCACATACGTATGTTGGTGACTGATGAAAGTAAATGGACAGATGTGACAAGGTTGCTCATTTCTTGCTCAGCTACAGAAAGGCGAATCGTTTTATGAGGTTTTCAGAGCTTGAAATAGGCCTTTGAGATGTCTTTATGCATTTTGAGGCTGGCTGATCCCCGTTATGTTGGGCATTTCTAAAAGCATTTGTTATTTCATTATTTCTCCAAAATGCTTGGATAAAATAGAAAATGCTAACCTTTTTCATTTTCCCTATCAAAAGATACATAAACTGGACTACTTAATTAAAAATGGACCATCATCTCTTTTGTGTCCATTTAAATGCTATATAGATAAAGATAAGTTGAGTCAGATTCATCAAACAATGTTAAGCCAGCATCATACAGTGAGGCAGTGGCACCTCCTGCTTGGCCTCTTATTTTGAAACCTATTCACACCAGCGCACTATTTAGCGCTTTACAATGGTCAAACAGCAACTGTAATTGGAGGAGGCGTTGAAATTCTTACTGTTGTTGCTTATAGTCATCTATTAAATTCTTAATATTTGGCATTAATTTGCTACTTGGTGACTTCCTTAGGAGTAAAGGTAGTGTAGTCATGTATTTTATGCTTGATGATAAGGTTTTGGTCAGGTACGTGGCAGAAGGGGTTGTTAATCAGTTTCAGCTGCATTGGTGTTGATGGAATTTACAACAGGTGCACTAGAGGGGCAACAACGAGATGGTCCCCTAAACAAGACTGGTTTTGCAGCTGGAGGTCATTTCAAGTTCCTCCCTCTTGATCTTTTTTAACTGTTTTTCCACAACTGTTGGCTTTAGCTAGAGTCAGCTCAGTGGCCTAGTGGTAGAGTGTCCGCCCTGAGACTGGAAGGCTGTGGGTTCAAACCCTGGCCGGGTCTTACCAAAGACTATAAATATGGGACCCATTGCCTCCCTGCATGGCACTCAGCATTAAGGGTTGGATTTGGGGGGTTAGATCACCAAATGATTCCCGAGCGCGGCACCGCTGCTGCTCACTGCTCCCCTCTCCCCCCAGGGGGATGGATCAAAATCACACGGGGATGGGTTAAATGCAGAGGACAAATTTCACCACACCCAGATGTGTGTGTGACAATCATTGGGACTTTAATCTTACAATTTTAATTATAACGACTAGGAGCATGAGGCCATTTCTTAACCCTCCTGAAGTTGCACAGATTGTCCAACTCCTCCAGGATGGCACATCCATGCGTGCTGTTGCAAGAAGATTTGATGTGTCTCCCAGTACAATCTCCAGAGCATGGAGGAGATTCCAGGAGACAGGCAGTTACTCTAGGAGATCTGGACAGGGCCGTAGACGGTCCTAGACAGACATCCTAGACAGACAGGGCCGTAGACGGTCCCCTTCAGCAGGACCGATATCTGCTGCTTTGTGCATGGACAAACAGGTTGAGCACTCCCCGAGCCCTACAGAATGACCTCCAGCAGGCTACTGGTGTGAATGTCTCTGCCCACACAGTCAGAAACAAACTTCACGAGGGTGGCCTCAGGGCACGACGTCCTGTAGTGTGCCCTGTGCTCATTGCTCAGCACCGTGGAGCTCGATTGGCATTTGCCATAGAACACCAGAATTGTCAAGTCCGCCACTGGCGCCGTGTGCTTTTGACAGATGAGAGCAGGTTTACCCTGAGCACTGTGATAGACGTGAAAGGGTCTGGAGAAGCCAAGGAGAGTGCTATGCTGCCTACAACATCATTCAGCATGACCGGTTCGGTGGTGGGTCAGTGATGGTATGGGGAGGCATTTCCATGGAAGACGAACAGACCTCTACAGGCTAGAGAACGGCAGTCTGACTGACTTTCCAACATCTGTGGAAAAACTGTTAAAAAAGATCAAGAGGGAGGAACTTGAAATTGCCTCCACCTGCAAAACCAGTCCTGTTTTGGGGACCATCTCATTGTTGCCCCTCTAGTGCACCTGTTGTTAATTCCATCAACACCAATGCAGCTGAAACTGATTAGCAACACCTTCTGCCACGTACCTGACCAAAACCTTATCAGAAAAAAACTATTCTTTTAATTTTTTTGAGCACTGTATATAGTATAGCAGGGGTCACCAACCTTTCTTAAACCGAGAGCTACTTCCTGGGTACTGATTAAGGCAAAGCGCTACCAGTTAGACACACACTTCTGAAATAGCCAATTTGCTCAATTTAGCTTTCACTGTGTTATTATTGTCATTTCCAGTTCACATGTAAGTGGGATTTTAACAAGAATAGCAAAAGTACAGTCAAACCTAGGTATTTGACCACAATCCGTTCCAGAAGGCGGTTCGAGAAGTGAATCGGTCGAATTCCGAATCTATTTTTCCCATGACAAATAATGGAAATGTTTTTTTAATCCATTTCAAGACAAAAAAACCCGCCTTTTTTAAGCATTCTTACATTTGCGCATATTTGTCCGATCGCGCAACTGCAGTGCACGGTCGAACGCACAACCGTAGCGCGTCGCCCACCGCGCAACTGCACCGCACAGGTCGCATTATTGTGACAGAGCTGTCGCTGAAATTTAGAAAATATTTTTAAAGTTCTGATGTACTTTCCAAATTTTAAGTGGACCTAAGTGTGTAGGGAGCTTAATTTTGTCCAATCGCGCAACTGCAGCGCACCGGCGAACGCGCAACAGCAGCGCGTCGTCAACCGCACAACTGCACCGCGCTGGTCGCATTATTGTGACAGAGCCGTCGCTAAAATTTTGAAAATACTTTTAAAGTCCTGATGTACTTTCCAAAATTTAAGTGGACCTCAGTGCGCAGGGAGCTTAATTTGGTCCGATCGCGCAACCGCAGCGCGCCGGGCGCTCACAGTCGCATTGCTTTAAGAGTGTCTGTGTTTTAGGATGGCTTTACTGCTCCCACTTGCTTTCTTTGGAGGCATGATTAGGGGTTAATGCAATCCTCAAAGTAACGAAAATACAATAACAACGGAGTCAGTCGGCATCCGGGCTGCGCGGTCGGGTTTTCTCGGGTCCTCCCGGCTCATCTTGCGAGGTTCGTCCTCCGAATTTTGTTCGACAACCGAAGCAAAAAATCTCGAATTTTTTGTTCGAATTCCGATTTGAAAACCAAGGTTTGACTGTAAAATAAATAGATGCAGCTCACTGATAAGTGCCGCTATTTGAGCTAATTTTAGAACAGTACTGTGGGCGACTCATGCAGTCCTCACAGGCGACCTGGTGCCCACGGGCACCGTGTTAGTGACCCCTGCTCTACAGTGACTACTTTACATTGTCATTTCTTCAGTGTTGTCCCATGACAAGATATAATTAAAACATTGCAGAAATGAGAGGGGTGTACTCACTTTTGTGAGATACTGCAGATTTAAGTAACTAGCAAAAGTACCAGGAATTAAGTACTTCATCTGCATGAAGTACAGCAGTTATGGTACAGTTTACGCTAATAATATTCCAGATTATTATTGCGATAAGGGAAAAGAAAGCAAGATTATCTACAGCACCTTTCAAATATTTGTTTAGTAGTTTGTGTTGCTGTACCTATCATGCTACTCAAGTTGCACAGCTTCTTCAAATCATCTTACATTCAATATTTCTACATCACTGTTTTACTCACCATTGATGATTCTAGCCACCCTCCAGAGACGCAGCAAGATAAGTAGACCCATTCCATCAAATACATCATCATGGAAGATGAAGACTATGTCCAGCACAAAAGACAGCATCACCACCAACGCATCAAACACCTCGAACTTATGTTGGAAGAACTCAAGGCGATACGTGAACAGTTTGCCGGCTATCTCCACCATGAAGAATGTAAGAAGTGCCAGGCTTAGGTAGTGAAACACCTGCCAAAGTAAGTTATTGATAACAATTAATTATTGTCTGGATACTAGTAGAGTTTAGGTACAGTGAGAAAAATAATTATTCGATCTGTGAATCTTGTAAGTGTGCCTACGTTGAAATAAATGAAACATTTATACTTTTATGATCCTGTATATATATATATATATATATATATATATATATATATATGTATATATATATATATATACACATACATATATATATACATACATACATACATACATACATATATATATATATATATATATATATATATATATATATATATATATATATATATATATATATATATACATGTATATATGTATATGTATATATGTTTATATGTATATCCATCCATCCATTTTCTGAACCGCTTAGTCCCCACGGGGGTCGCGGGCGTGCTGGAGCCTATCCCAGCCGTCATCGGGCAGTAGGCGGGGGACACCCTGAACTGGTTGCCAGCCAATCGCAGGGCACACAGAGACAGACAACCAATCGCACTCACACTCACACGTAGGGACAATTTGGAGTCTTCAATCATGTTTTTGGAATGTGGGAGGAAACCGGAGTGCCCGGAGAAAACCCACGCGGGCCCGGGGAGAACATGCAAACTCCACACAGGGAGGGCCGGAGGTGGAATCGAACCCGCACCCTCCTAGCTGTGAGGCGGACGTGCTACCCAGTGCGCCACCGAGCCATATATGTATATATGTACATATGTATATATATATGTATGTGTGTATATATATATTTATTTATTTATTTATATCTTAATACGGAGTCAGATTCTGAAATATAAACTTTAGGGAAGTTACGAATTAGTCAGTACGGATGTATTCAACTTTAAAGATCTTATCAATTTTTTTATAATTTAAGGCTCTTGCATGACAACTCAAAGATTCAGCTCAGTTTTATTGGATTAAGGTCTGGGTAAGTCATTGTTTTGCATTTGATTCTTCTTGACCCACTCCTCCGTTGCCTCGGCCATTTATTTTTCCTATCTATGGAGTAGGATTGGGGTCAAAAGTTTTGTACTTGAATTAATAAAACTTGACATTGAAAATAAATGTGTTGGGCTTGAATATTGAAAAATCTAAAGTACATTGATCCCTCATTTATTGGTGATAATTGGTTCAGAGAGCCCCCCCTCCCCCCGCAATAGGTGAAAATCCACGATGTGGAGTCAATATGTCTATAAAAAATTATAAAAGTCAAGACGTCAAAATTTCTTATTCATTATATTTCAGTATTTCTAAACATTTTATTGTATTTTGTATTTGTATTTTTAACACTTTATTGTATTTTTAAACACTTTTTAAACATTTTAAAGTTAAACTGACTTTAATAAACATTCTTTAGGGCTTGGGAGACTGCGAGTCAGGCATGGTGAGGAGCAGCGTGGGAGTACCATAGAGAGTGGTGCCTCTTTCTTTCTGTTTCCCCTGTACACCTCTGACTTCCAATACAGCTCTGAGTTCTGCCATGTGCAGACATTTGCGGACGATACTGCTATTGTTGGCTGTATCAGAGATGGACGAGAGGAGTACAGAGGCTTAGTCCGGCGCTTTGCTGATTGGTGTGGCTCCAAACACCTGCACCTCAACACCGCCAAGTCCAAGGAGGCCCAGGCCTTGTCCTGAGCCTGTGACTATCAAGGGGGACTGTGTGGAGTGTAGTCAAGAAGAGGGATGCCTCCCGCCTGGACAAACTAGTGAGGAAAGCGGTTTCTGTTGTGGGCACGAAGCGACCTGATCTTCCGTCTGTGCGTGGAACTGTTTATTGTTTATCCAACAATTATTAATCTATTTATTTAATATTAAGCTATGTTGTCTATCTGTTTATCTATCTGTGTTTCTGTATCTCACTGCTGACTCCTGAATTCCCTCCCCCCCTCAATAAAGTCTTGCGCGCCCTCCCTCCCTCCCTCCCCGACCGACCGACCGACCTACCTAACTACCTACATAGCTACCTACCTACCTGATCATTGCCACCTGTGCCCTTGTTACCGGCTGATTAGGAGGTGTATTTAAACCACTACAAGCCTGCGGTGGTTTGTCTGCCTCGATACAAGTACGCCTGCCACCTGATTCCCGTTTGCTTTATCTGTTGTGTGGTGTGATGCCTCTTCCCTAATTCGCTGTGTAGCAAAAACCTGTTTCCAGATCTGCTCTGGACTCTGTTTGGCTTGACCTTCTGCCTGTCCCTGACCACGAGCTTGCCACGCCCGTCTGCTTTGATGATGCACAATACGCGCTTGCTGAGCGGCTCGTCAGCTTGCCTCGTTGTCCTGCTCTGCTGGCATTCCAGCCCTCCTTGTCTCCTTTAATCTTTCCCCAAATAAAGAGCCCCTGTTGCATTTGGTTGTCCTGCCTCGTTCATGACAAAACGAAGCGCAAATCAGAGATGCTGCTGATTCTGCTGACGCGAAGTGGAAGAGTGGATACATAGCCTGACTGCGGGAGGCTGAGATAAAGCGTGGTTAGAACTGCTCTTACAGCTCTTTTCTCCGGGAATTCCAGTTTCCTCCCACATTTCAAAAACATGCATGGTAGGCAGATTGAGCACTCCAAACTGCCCGTAGGTATGAGTGCAAGTGTGGATTGTTGTCCGTCTGTATGCCCTGCGATTGGCTGGCAACCAGTTCAGGGTGTCCCCCGTCTCCTGCCTAATGACTGCTGGGATAGGCTGCAGCATGTGCGCCACCCCTGTGGGGATAAGCGGCACAGAAAATGAATGGATGGTGGCATGGGGGGCGTGGAATCACGAGCGACAGCTGAGCAAAAAGGCTTGGAACTTCGTCTCATAACGGTGCCTTCAGGGACCGCAGGAAGTAAAACAAATGTAACGCAACACTGATGATATACACCATATCTATGACATTGGCAGCTTTAGAATTGGTGCCTGTGATAAACTTATACTTTAAATCTCATTTTTAATGGTACTGAGCACCGATTGTGGTATGAGAGTGCTAAAGTACACTCCGTTTTGCAGTTAAACAGCGACATTTCAAGTGCTATTTTGTCTGCTTTTCACATAGCATTTTGAAGGTAGCGGTAGTGTGTTATTTGGCCTGTAAAACATGGCAACCAGCTAATCAGGGTAACCCTGCTTGTTTTACCTGTGTGTTGCATGCATAGGATCCAGCAGGTTTCCTAGATTGGCCATGAAAGCTATGGGCGCATTTTTGACAGCTCGATGCTCACGAGAACCTCGATGAGGTAGCTCGATGAGCAGAAGCTGTGAAAAGTGTCTGCAGCAGCTATCCTTTTATTTTTCAGCACATGGAGTCATGGCCGACAAATTACGTTATCATTGCAAGCATATCTACCAAGGTAGACATTAAATATTAACAAATGTTAACTTTTCATGTTAGCACGTGTTGCGTTACATTTGTTTTAATTTCTGCATTCCCAGAAGGCACTGTCACTAGAGGAGGTTCCAAGACTTTTTGTCCAGCTGTCAGTCATGATTCCATACCCCCCACACCACCATGGAGACGGGGGACACCCTGAACCGGTTGCCAGCCAATCGCAGGGCATACAGACGGACAACAATCCACACTTACCTACGGGCAATTTGGAGTGCTTAATCTGCCTACCATGCATGTTTTTGGAATGTGGGAGGAAACCGGAATACCACTCAGTTGGTATCACACCCCCCACGACACATTGTGGTCAAAAGTGTGAAACTCAAAAAAGATTTGAAACTGGAAAAACAATCCGAACTGAGATAAAATATTTGAAATTGGAAAATAAAAGTGAATCAGATGATATAAAACATGCAACTGATAAAAATAAGACCTCAAAATATAAATGTAAGTGAAAAGTGAAAATAGTTTATTCAAAATTATTTTCAAAAAACGTTTCATACAATTATTTTCATTTGAATACTTATATATTTTTCAATATTCAAGCTTAACAGTATTTATCAAGTACAAAACTTGTTACCCCAATATTTACTCCATACCTATCACACTGAAAGCCAAATCAAAAACTAGTGGACAGAACTTCAGTGTTCTGTCATATGGAAGATCCTTCACCACAAAATTCAAAGAACATATATACAGTAAACCCCCAATTATCGCGGATAATTGGTTCCAAAACCACCCCGCGACAAGTGAAATCCACGAAGTAGGGTCACCCTCTCATCTGTACATTTTTTGTGTGTCAATAAATCTATATGAAACCATTTAAGTGCATGTTATTATTAGAACATTAAATAATAGCTTCGAACATGTAAATAAAACATTAATAGTATAAATAACACAGAAAATATTGTATAAATATTGAAAACATAAATATTATACGTGTTGTCAAATCCGCACTTATCAAATGTAAGCGACCGGCTCTCCGTTTAAAGGGTTAAAAACTCTCCCTCGTCCCCGCGCCGCTCTAATGCTGCTCTCATGGGGAGCAATTTCAGTTTTGAAATTCACACCAAATTTTCAGTTTTTGTAATTTCTACATTTTTCAACCAATTCAACCCGTTCCAACTTTAAACATCATTCTGCAGCATTCCCCAAGTAGTTCTTCAACGTCTTCGCCTTCACCTTCATTTCTACAGGAATTGCATTTTCTAGTTATTGTTCTACTTATTCTGCCCATTTTTGACACTTAACTACTTCCACATACTTCAACCGATTCACTCCGTTCCACTTTTCACTTATTCCAAATATTCATGACACCGTTGCTTACATTTTTTTTATTCAAA
Organism: Syngnathus scovelli; assembly: GCF_024217435.2. Taxonomy (NCBI): domain Eukaryota; kingdom Metazoa; phylum Chordata; class Actinopteri; order Syngnathiformes; family Syngnathidae; genus Syngnathus; species Syngnathus scovelli. The sequence goes on along the minus strand of NC_090847.1, from coordinate 2,614,911 downwards.
AAAATTTCCGTTTTCACAAAATTCACAAATTTCCGGCAAATATTTCCCCATTCATTCTTAAAGGGAGATTCGACATTTCACATTTACGTTGTTCCAGTTTGAAATTCACATAATTCAACACATTCAAATCAGATTGGGGACATTCCCAAACTTGCCAAATTAAAAAATGTCATGTTTTCACGTTTAAAATTTGCGCAAAATTTTGAAATTCACTTCTAATTTCTACATACTTCAACCGATTCAACTCGTTCCAACTTTCAACTGTTCATCTTTTACCTACCTATTCCACACCTTTCCACTTACCAAGAATTCCACATTTTGACATTTAAAATTTGCGCAAAATTTCACAAAATTTCCTTTTTCACTTATAATTTCTCCATTTTTAAACCGATTCAACCCATTCCAAAGCATTTACATCCTTCCAGTTTGAAATTCACATCATTCAGCAGATTCAAATCACATTGGGGACATTCCCAAAATTGCCAAATTAAAAACTTTCACGTTTTCACGTGAGCTTCTGGTGGCAGGGCCTTCGCCCATGGGGCCCGGCCGGGCAAAGCCCGAAAAGGAAATGTGGGTCCCCCTTTCCAAGCGCTCACCGCCTGTGGGAGGGGCCAAAGGGATCGGGTGCATAGTGAGCTGGGTGGCAGCCAAAGGCAGGGATCTTGGCGGTACGATCCCCGGATGCAGAAGCCTGCTCTTGGGACATGGAATGTCACCTCCCTGGCTGGAATGGAGCCCGAACTGGTGTGTGAGGCAGAAAAGTTCCGACTAGACATAGTTGGACTTGCCTCCACACACAGGTTGGGTTCCGGTACTAGCCCTCTCGGGAGGGGCTGGACTCTCTTCCACTCTGGAGTTGCCCACTGTGCTCAACACGGATTTTCTATAATGAACACCATGTTCAAACAAGGGTGTCCATGTGTGCGCTTGGCACCAGGACACCCTAGGCCGCAGTTCGATGATCGACTGTCGTCGTGGCATCGGATTTGCGGCCGCATGTTTTGGACACTCGGGTGAACAGCTGTCAACTGATCACCACCTGAAGGTGGGTTGGCTCCGATGGTGGGGAAAGATGCCGGTCCGACCTGGCAGACCCAAACGCTCTGTGAGGGTCTGCTGGGAACGTCTGGCAGAATCCCCTGACAGGAAGAGCTTCAACTCCCGCCTCCGGCAGAGCTTTTCCCACGTCCCAGGTGAGGCCGAGTGGACCATGTTCCGCGCCTCCATTGTTGAGGCGGCCAACCGGAACTGTGGCCGTAAGGTCGTTGGTGCCTGTCGTGGCGGCAATGCCCGAATCATCCATCTTCTTACACTTATCCGGGGTTGGGTCGCGGGGGCAGCAGCTTTAGGAGGGACTCCCAGACTTCCCTCTCCCCAGCCACTTCATCCAGCTCATCCCGGGGGATCCCAAGGCGTTCCCAGGCCAGCTGAGAGACATAGTCTCTCCAGCGCGCCCTGGGTCGTCCCCGGGGTCTCCTACCAGGGGGACATGCCCGGAACACCTCCCCAGGGAGGCGTCCAGGAGGCATCCTGATGAGATGCCTGAGCCACCTCATCTGGCTCCTCTCAACGTGGAGGAGTAGCGGCTCTACTCCGAGTCTCTCCCGGATGACCGAGCTTCTCACTTTATCTCTAAGGGAGAGCCCGGACATCCTGCGGAGGAAACTCATTTCAGCCGCTTGTATCCTGGATCTCGTTCTTTCGGTCATGGCCAGTAGCTCGTGACCATAGGTAAGGGTAGGAGCATCGATTGACCGGTAAATCGAGAGCTTTGCCTTTTGGCTCAGCTCTCGCTTCATCACGACAGACCGGTACAGAGTCCGCATTACTGCCGACGCTGCACCGATCCACCTGTCAATCTCGCGGTCCAACCTGCCCTCACTCGTGAACAAGACCCCAAGATACTTGAACTCCTCCACTTGGACCAGGATCTCATCCCCGATCCGGAGAGGGCATTCCACCCTTTTCCGACCGAGGACCATGGACTCGGATTTGGAGGTGTTGACCCTCATCCCGACCGCTTCACACTTGGCTGCGAGCCGCTCCAGTGAAAGCTGGAGATCACGGCTTGAAGAAGCAAAAAGCAGAGACGCAATGCTGAGGTCCCCAAATTGTACCCCCTCAACGCCTTGGCTGCGCCTATAAATTCTGCCCATAAAAATTATGAACAGAATCGGTGAAAATGGGCAGCCTTGGCGGAGTCCAACCCTCACTGGGAACGAATCCGACTTATTTCCGGAAATGCGGACCAAACTCTGGCAGCAGTGATACAGGGACCAAACAGCCCTTATCAGTTGGCTTGGCACCCCATACCCCGTACTCCCGAAGCACACTCCACAGAACCTCCCGAGGGACACGGTCGAACGCCTTCTCCAAGATCACAAAACACGTGGACTGGTTGGGCGAACTCCCATGCCCCCTCGAGGATCCTGCCGAGGGTGTAGAGCTGGTCCACTGTTCCACGGCCAGGACAAAAGCCACACTGCTCCTCCGGAGTCCGAGGTTCGACCTCCCGACGGACCCTCCTCTCCAGCACCCCTGAATAAACCTTACCAGAGAGGCTGAAGAGTGTGATTCCCCTGTAATTGGAACGTACCCTTCTTAAAGAGGGGAACCACCACCCTAGTCTGCAAATGCAGAGGCACCGTCCCCGATGTCCACGCAATGTTTTAGAGGCATGTCAGCCATGACAGCCCCACAACATCCAGAGCCTTTACCGACTCACGACGTCCCGAGTCGAGGTCAGCAGCACGCCATTCCCACTGTAAACAGTGTTGATGGTGCACTGCTTCCCCCTCCTGCGACGCCGGATGTGGACCAGAATTTCCTCGAAGCCATCCGGAAGTCATTCTCCATTGCCTTGCCAAACTCCTCCCACGCCCGGGTTTTTGCCTCAGCAACCGCCGAAGCCGCGTTCCGCTTCGTCATCCGGTCAGCTGCCTCTGGAGTCCCGCAGGCCAAAACGGCCCGATAGTACTCTTTCTTCATGTCCCAAGAGCCAACTTGTGCAGCCAGGGATCGGACCAGTTGACAGCTCTTCACCCGAGTGTCCAAAACATGCGGCCGCAAATCCGATGACACGACTACAAAGTCGATCATCGAACTGCGGCCTAGGGTGTCCTGGTGCCAAGGGCACACATGGACACCCTTATTATGCTTGAACATGGTGTTCATTATAGAAAATCCGTGTCGCGCAGAGAAGTCTAATAATAGAACACCGCTCTGGTTTAGATCGGAGGGGTTGTTCCTCCCAATCACGCCCTTCCAGGTCTCACTGTCATTGCCCACGTGAGCATTGAAGTCACCCAGAACGATGGATGAACTTTCAGATGTCACAGATGTCACAACCACAAGGTTTATCATCAAACTGTAGCCAAGGGTGTCCTGGTGCCAAGTGCACGTAAGACACACATCTGTCTGAACAGTTGGTTATGGACATAAGGCTGAAACAATTCATCCAGTAATTCGAATAGTTCAATTATAAGAATACATTGATTACATTTACTCTGCCTTGATGTTTCGTTTATTCCAACTAAGCTGCATAAACGTGTGCTATGTACACGCGGAGTATGTTTCCACGTATGTTTCAGTATATGCTTTAATTTACTCATGCGTTCTATGTTTGTACTTTTAATGGTCACGTAAAGAGCCTCTACAATGTCACAATGTTTGTTGTGCAGATTCCATAAACACAGAAAAAGTTATTATTCTTGTGCGAGCACATATGCTTGGTGGATTTGTAGGTAAATAGTAGATGGTGGATTTGAAGGGGAACTGAATTGACGAGTACGCATCATCAGTAGTGTTCCTCTAGGTCGTAGGGTGTTTTAGCCCTCAACACAGAGGCGGCCAGCTGCAGGGTGATCAGACCTGAGCTTGCGTCCCAAGCCCAATTAGCTACAAAAGTCTCCATGTTGGCAGACATCTCAGGGTGGCATGGAAGGGGCATCCTATTCTCTGAGTCAGCTTCTGTCACCAGAGATCGGACTGCCAAGCCTTTGGCCGCCACCCAACTCTTTTTTGCATATGACCACCTTTCCCATATGTGATGAGCCCAAAGGAAGGGACACCCACATTGTCTCTTGGGCCCATTCAGGCCTAAAGGGTGCCACCAGATGCTCGCCATCAAGCACCAGCTCCGGGGTTAATTTTCGATAACCCCCTACAAATCCTGCGAGGATTCATAATTATTGGCGCTTTGTAGGGGGTTATCTCAATCAAACGCAACATATGTCATTGATTTATCGTAAATAGCAGACTATAAACCGCTATTTTTTCTCAAATTTTGAACCCTGCGGCTTATATATACCAGCTCAGTGGCCTAGTGGTAGAGTGTCCGCCCTGAGACTGGAAGGTTGTGTGTTCAAACCCCGGCCGGGTCATACCAAAGACTATAAAAATGGGACCCATTGCTTCCATGCTTGGCACTCAGCATTAAGGGTTGGAATTGGGGGGTTAGATCACCAAATGATTCCCGAGTGCGGCACCGCTGCTGCTCACTGCTCCCTCTCCCCCAGGGGATGGATCAAAATCAAATAAGGATGGGTTAAATGCAGAGGACAAATTTCACCACACCCAGATGTGTGTGTGACGATGATCATTGGGACTTTATAGTCCGGTGTGGCTTATATGTTTTTTTTCCGTGATTTTTCTCATGACTAATGCACTTATACGCTCACAAAAAGGCTGTGGACCGCTGTTGTGCTGTTATGTTAATAAAAGTTATGCATCCCTAAATAATCATCTCTTTCCTAACAATCATCTTTGTGTATATTCTCTTACAAATGGTAATTAAACATTAAAAACCTTACGCAATCATGCAGCGACTTTACATGCATTTTTTCTAACGGCCATCAGGGGCCTCGAGCAGAAAAGTTAAGAGTGAGACAGGTGGAATATATGCGTCAAGGAAGACAGTAGTGGCGCGTTGTGCACGAGGAAAGTTAGCGTAAACGGACCCCAATGATGGAAGACACTGGAAGGCGTGCGTATGACGCAGCGTTCAAGTTAAAAGCCATTGAGCTGGCTGATAAAGAAGGGAACAGAACGGTTGCATGTAAACTTGGAATAAATGAATCAAATTAAAGTGGCCCTCCGACTTGAATGGGAGGCTTGGATGACCAGCGGCGCGAAATTGTTTACAAAAACTGGACACATGCGAACAGCAACTTTCGCACAAGTCTGCCAGTGGATCTGACAGCGTGAAGCAGTGTGAAAAAATCCACCATCACCAACGGGTTTCAAAAACCCGGTCTGCTGTGTGACGGAGAGGAGAGCACAAGCTCAGGGGTGAATTTGCCTCAGGACGATAGTGACGATGAACGCGACAACGGAAGAGAGAATGAGAAAGAGTGTTACGACGTACATCTGGCACTATTCCAATCGGACACTGAGGAGGAAGATTTTGCTGGTTTCAGTGGACAGGAGGAAGACAAAGACGGTTCTCAGTGACTTTGTTGACTGGTATGTTTTTTTTTTACTCACCTAGTTAGTGCTGTTACTTCCGTGTTTACTACAAAATGTTAATGTTATTAAAACTTTAGCCCAGCTAGTGCTGTTACTTCCATGTTTACAACGAAATGTTAATGCTATTAAAACTTAAGCCCAGCTAGTGCTGTTACTTCCGTGTTTACAACAAAATGTTAACGTGATTAAAACTTTAAAAAGGCTTTCTGTGGACTGTCTTTCTTTATAAATAACTCGTGCGCACATGCGGCTTATAGTCCGGTGCGGCTTATATAAGTATAAAACTAAAACAAACCACGAATTTTAGGTGGTGCGGTTTATAGCCCGAAATTTATGGTACATACATTTCCATCCATTTTCTGAATCGCTTCTCATGAGTGTTGCGGGCACACTGGAGACTATCCCAGCTGACTTTGGGCAGTAGGCGGGGGACACCCTGAGTTGGTTGCCAGCCAATCACAGGGTACAGACTTAGACTTAGACTTAGATTTAGACTCAACTTTATTAATCCCTTGGGATTACTCCTTCAGGGAAATTCTGTGTCCAGTAGCAGTAAAATACAAAATACACAAGAAAAAGCACAAGAGATAAAGATATACAGAAGATGCAGAAATACACACAGTGCAAGAGTTAGCAATGAAATGTAAAAGAGGCAAAAAGATAAACTAGGCAAGAAAATTGAGGGAGGTAAAAACACAACACAGTAGTTGCCATAATATTGCACATTGTATATTGACGTGTGAATGTGTACAGTTATTACAAGCATCTCCATGTCCCTGTTCATGTCCAGAGTGGTGGTGCTGTGGTATCTGGGGTGGGGGGGCAGGAGGAGGAGGGTGGGGGTGCTGTGTTGTTTCGGGGGTGCTGTGTTGTGGAGGGAAGGAGAGATGGCTGCAGTAGAGGTGGGGGGGTCGAGGGCCGATCAAACCTATTGAAGAAGTTGTTCAGCTCGTTCGCCCTCTCCATTGTCCCTTCAACGACCCTGGTCTTGGTGTTGTGGCCCGTGATAGTCCTCACACCTTCCCAGACGGCCCTCATGTTGTTTTCCTTCAGCTTCTGCTCCACCTTTGTCCTGTAGGTGTCTTTAGCTTCCCTCACACAGTGTTTCACCTCCTGCTGTGCTGCCTTCATGGCCTCCCTGTCTCTGCTCCTGAAGGCGGCTTTCTTCCTGTTCAGAACGGCTTTGACCTCCCGTGTTACCCAAGGCTTGTTATTCGGGTAGTAGCGGTCTGTCTTAACAGGAGAGACCACATCCATGCAGAAGTTCAGGTAGTCCGTCAGGCAGTGTGTCAACCCCTCTATGTCCTCACGGTGCGGATCGATCAGCACATCCCAGTCTGTGGTGTTAAAACAGTCTCTCAGGACACTTTCCATCTCCGGGGTCCACTTCCTGATGGTGCGGGTTGCAACGGGCTGTTTTTTGACCAGGGGGGTGTACTCTGGTTGTAGGTGGATCAGGTTGTGGTCTGACTTCCCCAGTGGGGGGAGCGGTGTGGCCTTGTACGCATCCCTCACATTGACATACATGAGGTCTATTGTCCTGTTGTTTCTTGTGGGGCAGTCAACAGCCTGATGGAAAACGGGCAGAGTAATGTCCAAGGTTGCATGATTAAAGTCTCCAGAGATTATTACAAAAGCATTGGGGTGCTGAGTCGTTAGCCTGGCTGTGACAGTGTGTATAGTCTCACAGGCAGTGGCTGCGTCCGCGCTCGGAGGGATGTAAACACAGATGGTAATCACGTGACTGAACTCCCTCGGCAGGTAGTATGGCCGCAAGCTAACAGCTAGCAGCTCAAGGTCCCGGCAGCACAACACAGTCTTTACAGAAACATGTCCCGGGTTACACCAGCGATGGTTCACATACACGACCAGACCCCCACCTTTCCGTTTTCCACTAGCCTTGGCGTCTCTGTCGGCTCTCACCATAGTGAATCCCTGCAGGTCCACGTTAGCATCCGGTACGAGGTGGTTTAGCCATGTCTCCGTAAAGATGAGCACGCTGCTTTCCCTGTAGGTCCGCTGGTTGTTCAGTGCCGTCAGCTCATCGATCTTGTTGGACAGGGAGTTCACATTCCCCATGATTACGGAAGGAATCGATGGTTTATATCTCCTCCGGTTCTCCGACCGCCTAGCTTTCAGCTTAGCACCGGCTTTGCAGCCCCGGTACTTCCTCCTCAGCTCCACCGGGATGTCGTGTCGTAGTCCGGCTTGCCCCATTATTCTCAGCGATAACAGTTCCTCCTTCAGGTATGTGAGCAAACCGGCTCCGCGTCGCATGATGATAAAAAAGAAGTGTCCACTAACTCCGAAAAGCAGTGAATAAATAAAGAAAGCAAGAGCTTAAAACTTAAAAGTCAAGAGCTGACCAGTTAAAGAACAAAGAAAAATAGGCAAAAAATAATAAATAAATAATAAAATAAATAATCCGAAAGGTCGAAAAAAGTCAAAAAATAGTCAAAAACAAGAGAGCTACTGGAAAGGCTGCCGTCTCCTACAGCGCCGGAAGATCCAAACACAGAGACAAACAACCATTCGCACTCACACATACACTTTTGGGCAATTTGGAGTGCTCAATTGGCCTACCATGCCGTTTTTTGGAATGTGAGAAGAAACTGGAGGACCCGGAGGAAACCCACGCAGGCACGGGTAAAACATGCAAACTTCACAAAGGAAGGCAGGAGCCGGAATCACGCCCAGCATATCTGAATTGTGAGTTTACGTGCTAACCAGTGCTCCACCGTGCTGCCCTGTCAGTGATATATACATTGTATATAACATTAAACAACAAATCTGCCATTAAAAAAAATATATGACATTATTGGTCTCATTAGTCTCGCAGGTGAGCTTGAGCCTATCACAGCTTACTTTGAAGCAGGCAATTGCAGGGCATAAGATGTTTGTGAACAAACCATATCGACACCGGATCAAATAAATATTTTTCCATCATCAGTCAGACAAAATAAGTCTCACCTCAGGTGCAACGTGGCCATGTTCCAACTGGATAATGGTTAAATCTATAAGCAGCTCTGCCAGTACAAAAATTGCATCCAGGACAACTAAACACACCACCAGAATCTGTTGATGAATTAAAATATAAAGTAAGTAAAATAATCAGTAATATTTAAAACATATTTCTCATTCATGAATTTCTCATTCATAAATAAAGCCATTTTATAGGGTGCTCATATATCCTAAATAATACACTGTACAGCACAGAAATAAAGGAGGGCTTTTTTTGTCTGTTTTACAAGTTTAGCGTAAATCGAGTTGAATACCTACCTTTTATGAGGAAAACGAGATTACATCACCAGCATTCTATTTAAGGTTTTTATTATCAAATAGATAGTTGCCCAAGTATTTGTTCACAAAGTATTTGTTAAACAGCCCCAGACAGCGGGTGCAAGAGTGTCTTGACGTATTATTAATTCAAGAAAGCCCTCACCCCACCATAATAACTAGTGGCATCTTGATAAGCGACATCTCAAACCACCTGATGTATTATTATTATTATTATCATTATTATTATTATTGTTATCTTCTACATCTGTGGAAAAAACAATCGTAACAAAAAACAACAGCAGAAACTCACACAAGAATTATAAATGAAAAAAGACTCAAAGATTTATAACAAGAAATGCTGAAACAACAATGGGATGTTTGTAATGAAACAGATGTAAAGAGAGCACGTTTTCTGAAAACATAAACACTGATAAACACTGCCCTCCCCTCCATGAGCCATCAACTAATCATGGTGGAGGGGTTTGCGTGTCCTAATGATCATAGGAGCCAAGTTGTTTGAGGATTTATGCACCTGGCAGGGTCACCCATGACAAAAGGGTCCTTGGTGAGGGGCCAGACAAAGCACGGTTCAAATATCCCTTATGATAATCAAGAAAAACTGACTCCGTTTTCCCTTGCCCGGGCGCAGGTCACCCGGGCCCTCCTCTGGAGCCAGACTGGACCCAGGGCTCAAAGGTGGCCAGGCCTTCACCAATGGGGGCTGGCCCGGCACAGCCTGAAAAGGCGTGGGTCTCCCTTCCCATGGGCTTACCACCTATGGGAGGGGCCAAAGGGTCAGATGCTGAGTGAACTGGGCAGCGGCCAAAGGTTGGGACCTTGGCAGTCAGATCCCTGACTACAGAAGCTGGATCAAGGGAAGTGGAATGTCATCTCTCAGGCAGGAGGGGAGCCAGAGCTGGTGTGTGAGGCAGAAAAGTTCAGACTAGACAGACACTTTGCCAGGCCCGCAAAAGTATTTTATAGCTGCTTGCATCTCGAGTTAGGGCCCAAGCAGTAACCACTGTCATTTCCCTGTTTTTGTAGGATTTTTTTTTTCTAATCTTTCTCTGCAAATGATCGCATTTTGACATGTTAAACATGTACAAAAACTCACCAAATGTTGCACACTCATTGGGCTGAGTGAAAAAATTTATATGTTAACGTTGTCATAAACAATGAAAACAATATGGCTTTGTAGAACTACTTAGAGTGGAAAAATAAAACCAATTCCCAATCCATATGACCGAGAACTATGAAAATTGGCAGGCACGTGTAGCACCCCGAGACATACAAAAAAAGTCCATGCCATCCATTGCTCTAAAAAGGACCGAAAAAGAGTTTTGAATTTTTGAATGTTCAATTTTGGCCCATTTTTGCACATTACAGTGGTCATAGTTTTGTACTCTTGTACTAGAGGAATATTCCCAAATGTGTAAAATATGGAAAATATAGGAATATAAGGTTAGGTTACCACAGTTTTTATTGATACGGGGCATCATCATAGTTTGCGCTACAGTAATAGCCACGGTCTTTGCTGAAAAGTCATAAAATTCTACATAGAGCATGACCAACGTCGGGAGGTGGTTATGACAAATTTTCAGTTGGATTTGTTCAACAGGCTCGGTGCAGTACATTAAATTATTAAAAATTAGATCTCTTGCCACCACTAGGTGACACTATAGGTATTAGAGAAGATTATTATCTAGATGTCTTCAGGTAGTGACAATTTACATAGATGTGAAGCTTTTTATTTTTTGGATCATGTTCAGGGGAGTTAAGATGTTCCTATTGTCTGTTAAAGAAATTATAGAAACACAAAATTTGATGCCCCATATTACTATATTACACATTACTCATACTATACTTAGTAATTTAAAAAAATCCCAGTTGTTGTCTCAGGTCTTAAGATAGTACAACCCAACTTTAAAATCAGGGACCAAAAATAAACAAAGAAGCTAGCAGTGGGATGGTGACATTTGATGCACATGAACAGAGCGGGGAGCCAGTACAAGCCAAACACTTTTGCTTCTTCCAGTATCTAGAGATAAAGATGTCGAACTAGACATACCCTCTACAGCAGGGGTGTCCAAACTTTTTGCAAAGCGGGCCAGATTTGGTTAGAGGAAAATGTATAGGGGCCGACCATTCGCACCGACATTCCTCGAACCATTACCATTGTAAATGAACTTGTAAATATGTAACTACTCTATCCTTTGCTGTCTGCAGATAGTTGATATTGAAAATGAGAATCTGTTGTCAATTCCACTTCCAGAAAAGATAAGATTAAAATAATAATAAATTAAGAACAAATGAACAATTTTATGAAAGTTGAATGAATTTTTTTATTAGATGTATTAAGTTAGTTTTATTATTGTTATTGTTGTATTAATAAGAAGGGTGATATTGGTGTTTGTGACGGCAGTAAACGGGCCAGGTTGCATCATGTCAGATTTTTAATCCAAATTAAATCATTCTCCATTTTATCTATTTGATTTTAACTTCATACGCCACAAATGACTTCATAATCACAAAACAATAATCCATAGTATTTTTGTTATTTGCGATCACTGTGAGTATGCGGCGCGGACGCGTAGTAGTATGTAGAGTTAGTACGAAGTAGACAGCTCTCACCTAATCCATAGTCTTTTTGTTGTTTGCGATCACTGTGAGTGGGCGGCGCGGACGCGTAGTAATGTGTAGAGTTAGTACAAAGTAGACAGCTCTCACCAGTAGTCGGTGTTTTTTTTTTTTTTTTTTTTTTTTTTTTTTTTTTTTTTTGCCTTTCCCTGTGCAGCGTCACTTGCAGCGTCTCTGATTTTAGCGTCCCCTTAGTCCTTGGTGTGTGGACATTTGAATGAGGAAGTGTCTGTGTCACTGATTATCTTGCAAACGGACACTTGTGTGCGCTTGAACTAAGAAGGGACGGAGGAGACACGCTCGCAACCGATCATGAGCGCTGGCTCGTGAGCGCGTTCCCGTTAGGAGTAGTTTTATTTCTGGGGCTCGCTCTGGGGCGCGCAGGTCCCCGCGGCAGTGCCAGCGGGCCACTTATTATTGATTTTATAACACAATGCTTCGGGCCAGTTTAAGTTTGGCCTTTGGCCCGCGGGCCGGACGTTGGACGTGCCTGCTCTACAGGACTGAATGTAATGTTTTGGTACTGAGCACTTATTGCTGCAGTTACAGGCCAAAACAAGGAAAATATATGATGAGCCAAAAGAGATATTTACAGGAAGCAAAATATTCATGAAGCTCATGGCTGAACCTGAACCCGTTAAAAAAAATACAAATATACCATATTTAAATTAAAATACAAATCTATACATTAGGATACATGGATTTTTTTTTGTTTGTTTTAAAAGACTGCATTTGTAACAACGAATGGAAGCTTGCATTTCTATTTAAGCAAAACAGGAACTAAAGATCCTGAACAACCGCAAAATGGCGAAACAAAGAGCAATGCCACCAAGAAGGAAATTTCAGAAGAATGCAGCATTCCACTATAAAACATTTTTCACCTGAGCGCACAGAAAATGTGTGCAGCGGATTAAAAAAAATCTGAACAGAAGTTGTATTTACATTTTTTCATATTCTCATATAAAAATATTGAAACGGAGTGTTGCAACAAAAAGCTGTAACGTGAGTGAATGTTCAGGCCAAGTAATCACTGTCACTGCTACGAGCAGACAGTTGCTGTGTTTGGTCTCAGAACAGATTGAGGAAAGGAACCTCAATGCTGGGTAATGTCTCTGCACAACTGAAGAATATTACCGCAACGTACACATGAAGTGTCGATTGTCACATGGCATGCAATTCACATGAGTTCTAGCAACCCAACCTGCCATCATCACCAATGCATGAGATGCAAATTATGGCTGGCTCAATCAAACATACAAACAAACGCCACCTGTACTTGTTTACATTTTACAAAAGATGAGTTAAGGTGGTGGTATCTCAGCACGCAGCAAAGGCTTGAGAGGGTTTGGGAATGTAACGAATGTTTTATTGTAAGGTGATGAGAAAAACTGTGATCGTTGAAACTGTTTGTGAATATATGATGAATGTTTATGCAACTTTTAACAAACCTTGACATAAACCAAAATTTGCTATGTGCGCAAACACTCGCAAACATTCGCCCCACGGTATTTTGAGGTCAAAAACTGCTCAATTCCATATATTTTTAGCACCAATATTTTTTTTTTAAGGCAGCTCGTGAGCACTATCTTAAAGGCAAATATATACTACCGTTCAAAAGTTTGGGGTCGTGTTTACCATGACATAATTGACATAATTACACAATTACATAAGTACAAGAGTTTTCAAGGGGTTTGTAATCATTCATTAGCCGTCTAGCACAATTAGCAAACTCAATGGACCATTAGAACACTGTAGGGTTGTTTGTTATAAAGAGACTTTTGCACGCGTATGTAGATTTTGCATTAAAAAACACATTTTTGCAGCTAGAATTGTCAAATACCACATTAACAATGTATAGAGTGTATTCCTGATTAGTTTAATGTTATCCTTATTGAAAAATAGCAATTTTATTTTAAAAATAAGGCCATTTCTGACTGACCCCAAACTTTTGAACGGTAGTGTACATACTTGCAAAGCCGCCTTCCTCACGTGGGGAAACCCCTTTAAGTTGATTGATTGATTGATTGATAGATTGATTGATTGATTGATTGATTGATTGATTGATTGATTGATTGATTGATTGATTGATTGATTGATTGAACTATTTTCATCCCACAGCGGGAAAATTCACTTGTCACAGCAGTGCATGTGAGTGCAAGAATACTACGAGTGCAAGAATAAAACAAGTGCCAGAATTACAAAAAAGGGTAAATAACAGACAAGGACAAACACAAGTGCTGCTAGTAGAGACGAAACACATTCATTTTATCAGGTGGCATGCATGTTGTAAAGTCTGACAGCAGAGGGAATGAAGGACGTGCGGAACCGTTCCTTCCTACACCGAGGGTGCAAAAGTCTGCCGCTAAAGGAGCTGCTCAGGGACTGCACAATCTCATGGAGGGGGTGAGACGTGTTGTCCATGATGGATTTAAGCTTAATCAACGTCCTCCTCTCACCCACAACCTCAATGGAGTCCGGGGGACAGCCCAGGACAGAGCTCGCTCTTCTGACCATCTTATTCAGTCTCCTCCTGACCCGGTCAGTACTGCCCCCACCCCAGCAGACCACAACGTAGAGGATGGCTGAGGCCACCACAGAGTCATAGAAGGTCTGGAGAAGAGCCCTGCACACACCGAAGGACCTCAGTCTCCTCAGCAGGTGGAGGCGACTCTGGCCCTTCTTGTACAGGGCGTGGGTGTGATCAGTCCAGTCCAATTTGTTGTCAAGGCAAACACCCAGGAATTTGTAATTCTCCGCTACCTCAATGTCCGATCCCTGGATGTTCACCAGAGTGAAGATGGGTGCTGTCCTACCGAAGCTCACAATCAACTCCTTCGTCTTGCTGGTGTTCAGCTGAAGCTGGTTGAGCTCACACCAGCTGACAAAGTCCTTGATGACCTTCCTATATTCCAGATCGTTCCCCTCCGAGACATATCCAAGAATGGCCGTGTCGTCAGAGAACTTCTGGATGTGGCAGTGAGCGGTGTCGTGGGTAAAGTTTGAAGTGAACAGGGTGAAAAGGAAAGGAGAGAGCACCGTACCCTGGGGTACACGTGTGCTGCAGCGCACCACGTCGGACTCACAGCAATGTAACCTCACATACTGCAGCCGGTCGGTGAGGAAGTGGGGAGGAGGGGGTTGGTGAGCTGACAGGGGAGGCTGGAGTGTCGAAGGTGGCAGAATGAGGTGCGGAGCGAGGTGAAGGGACGGGGGGAGGCGGAATCAAATCTGTTGAAGAACAGATTGAGTTCATCCGCCCAGTCCTTGTCCCCATTAGCTGGTTTCCGATCAGACCCTTTACCATGGACTGAGATGGACTGCAGACCCCTCCAGTCGTTCCTGGCCTTGTTAAGACCCATCTGCTTCTCCAGCCTCCTCCCATCTGGGGCTTTCTGACCATCTCACCGTTTTGCTTTTGCCCGCATACAGACAATTGGTAAAGGCATCCAGGCCGGTTCGGAGGCAGGTTCGAGTGTGGCCTGAGGGTGCCTCCGATGCACTTCGTGACTGCTTCGACACCACGGACTGGGACTTGTTTAAGCAGGCAGCCACCTACAACGATTGGACGGACATAGAGTATACTGACTCTGTTACCTCTTACATCACGAAGTGCATCGATGATGTGACTTGCTCGAAATCCGTCGTCACTCGCGCGAACTGGAAGCCGTGGCTGACGGGGGCTGTCGTCAGACTGTTGAGGGCCAGGAACAAGGCTTTCAGAGAGGGGGATGAGGCTGGCTTGAGGACAGCGAGGGCAGACCTGTCCCGAGGCATCAAAGAAGCGAAGAAGGCGTTCTCGTACAAGGTCTCCACCCACTTCAAGGACAGCAAGGACGCACGTAGCCTTTGGCGGGGCATTCAGACCATCACGGACTACAAGCCCGCGCCGAGGAGCTGTGAGGGCGACGTCCGTCTGCTGAACGATCTGAACCGCTTCTTTGCTCACTCCGACGCCCAGAACAGCACTTGCCCGCTGAAGACCACTCCCCCCCCACACGAGCAGCCCCTGCGCCTCTCTGCCGACGGTGTGAGGAGGGCGCTTGCCGCTATTGACATCCGTAAGGCGGCGGGCCCTGACAACATCCCGGGTCGAGCGCTGAAGGACTGCGCTGGGGAGCTGTCGGGTGTCTTCACGGACATCTTTAACGTTTCCCTGCAGCAGGCCATCGTCCCCTCGTGTTTCAAGGCTGCCACCATCGTTCCTGTGCCGAAGAAACCTGCACCGTCCTGCTTCAATGACTACCCCCCTGTGGCACTGACGCCCATCATCATGAAGTGCTTTGAGCGGCTGGTCATGGAGCACATCAAGTCCGTTCTCCCCCCCCACCATTAACCCTTTCCAGTTTGCGTACCGTGCCAAGCGGTCCTCTGAGGATGCCATCTGCTCTGCCCTCCACTCGGCCCTCACCCACCTGGAGAGAAAGGACTCATATGTGAGGTTGCTGTTTGTGGACTTCAGCTCTGCCTTCAACACCATTGTGCCGCAGCGACTCATCTGCAAACTCGACGAGCTGGGCCTCAGTACCTCCCTCTGCAACTGGATACTGGACTTCCTCTGTCAGAGGCCTTAGGTGGTGCGTGTTGGCGACAAAATCGCCGCCAGCATCACGCTGAGCACGGGGGCCCCCCAGGGCTGCGTGCTCAGTCCATTGCTCTTCACCCTGCTGACGCATGACTGCACTGCGACCTACAGCGACAACCGCATAGTGAAGTTTGCTGACGACACGACTCTGGTGGGTCTCATCACGAAGGGCGACGAGACTCGGTACAGGTCGGAAGTTGACCTTCTGACCACGTGGTGCAGGGACAACAACCTCCTGCTGAACGTCAATAAGACCAAGGAAATCATTGTTGACTTCCGGAAGGGTCACAAAACACACCTGCCGCTGATCATCGACGGTGCTGTGGTGGAGAGGGTGAGCTGCACCAAGTTCCTGGGGGTGCACATCAGTGAGGACCTCTCCTGGTCCGCAAACACCTCGTCACTGGCAAAGAAAGCTCAGCGCCGCCTGTACTTCCTGCGGAAGCTCAGGCGTGCATGTGCTCCTCAGGCAGTCCTGTCTACATTCTACCATTGCACCATTGAGAGCGTCCTCACCAGTTGCATCGCTGTCTGGGGTGGTAACTGCACTGAACAGAACTTGAAGGCCCTGCAGCGCATAGTGAATACGGCTGGTAAGATTATTGGTGCTTCGCTCCCCTCCCTGAATGACATTTACACCTCCCATCTCGCCCGCAAGGCAACCTCAATTGCCAGAGATGTGAGTCACCCGGCTCACTCTTTGTTTGACCTTCTGCCCTCTGGGAAGAGGTACAGGAGCCTGCGCTCCCGCACCACCAGACTCGCCAACAGCTTCTTTCTCCAGGCTGTTAGGGCCCTGAACTCGCTACCCCCTTCTGCGTAGCGTGCGGCACTGTTGCGCTATTTTCGGGAATGTCTGCTGTACGCGCACTTGCTCCTTTTTTTCTGCTCCTCTTCTTTATTTATTTATTGTTGTGTTATTTATTCATTATTTATTCAGCACGCTTTTGTTATACTTGTTTACTTGTTTGTCTGTTGTGAGCCATGTCTTGTCACCGTGGGATAGGGGGGAACGAAATTTCGGTTTCTTTGTGTGTCTTTGGCATGTGGAGAAATTGACAATAAAGCTGACTTTGACTTTGTAGTTCAACTTCCCCTGCCTGATCTTCAGCCGGAGTTCCTTCTGGATTCTATGCAGCTCCACCACATCCCCCGAACCAAAGACCCTCTTCTTCCCATTAAGCAGAGCCTTTATCTCGGACGACACCCAGGGTTTGTTATTGGGAAAACACCGGACCAACTTGGAGGGCACAGTAGTCTCCACACAGAAATGTATGTGGTCCGTAATGCAGTGGGTCACGCTGTCAATGTCACTTCCATGGGGGCCACAGAGAGCTTCCCAGTCTGTACTCTCAAAGCAGTCTCTGAGCCTGACAGTGAATTCCTCAGACCACAATATCACAAACCTCCTCTCAGGTGGACGCCGTTTAACCACCGGGGTGTAGTCTGCAATCAGATGGACAAGGTTGTAATCCGAGCGACCAAGTGGGGGGAGGGGCGAAGAGGTGTATGCATCCTTGACATTAGCATACAACAGGTCCAAAGTTCTATCACTTTTGGTGGGGCAGTTAACATATTGCGTAAAGGCGGGGAGGGAGGAGGCCAGGGAAGCATGATTGAAGTCCCCGGAGATGAGGAGGAGAGATTGGGGGTGCTGGGTTTTGTCAAATGCGCACTTTTTATCAAAGTGGCACCGGCTTCCCAGTAACGGGTTCGACCAGCCGGGGTGAGGGGACTCGTCCGTAATCTAACCACTCGAGTTAAATTGATTCTACCAGAATCAATCTAATTTCTTTACGACACCAATCCCTCTCAAGTCACCCGAAGCGCGTGCCGAGTAACTCAATTCGAGGCAAGTCTTCGAAATGACCGCGCCGTAATGATGGCCCCCCTTCGGTTGTTTGATGCTTTTGTTACGTTACGGATATTTTTAGATGTCTTTGTTAAGACCTCAAGGATTCGTTAATTTACTAGAGCGCCCTCGCCGAGCTCAAGATAACTACTTCGAACCAGATCTGACAATTCCTGATGTTAAGGATTAAAGCTGTCTTCACTTTAAAAATAATTGAACGGATTTAAAGAATGACTATGATAGGGGAATAAAAACCTTTTAAAGTTGTAATTACTGCATATAAAACCATGCTCAAGATAGTTACTACGAAATAATCGATAACCGAATTAAGGCTTAAGAAGAGATTTAATGAATAAGCAAGCAAAAGAATTACTAGTCAAAAACACAAAGAAAACAAGACTCACCCACTCAGAACAAAAGAGGAGACTAAAGGTCTAAAAACCTATTTGGTTGAACAAGTCGAGTGATCAGCTCTCCTTTGTTCCAAAATCCGAATTCTGTTTAAAAAAGAGGAAAGGTCTGGCCGTGAGGAGCGTAGCCAAAAAAGTAAAATTGGCGACTTCCCCTTTCTGCCCGGAGCGGCTGTCTCCTCTGCCCTGCTCGAAGCTTAAAATTTGACCAAATCCAATTCGAAGACTCTGGAAATTCATCTTAGTAGATTTTGGTTCAATCGCAAAAAGAATGAAAAATCCATCTTCGTTCTTTTACTCCGGGCAGCGTCACGGCTATCGCCCTGACTAGGAAGAAGTGCCCCGCTCTGAATTTGGGCAACATATTTATAGGCTTCTGGCATTACCTCATTGGAATATGTAGGTGAAAGGTCAGAATCCCTGCACCACTGGTTGTCTTGGCAACCTTGCTTCAAGCAGCAACCACTGCGCCCGACAGCCATCGGCCACCGGATGCAGATGTTTCTTGTTTTGCTCGTTCTTTCGCTATTAGCCCTTGATGTCTCCTCTCAACTTAATACATTCAGGTATGGATGGAACACCAATGTTAAATACAGGTTGGACAAAACATTGCAACATTAATCACATATATCTTGTCTAATAAAGATCAATCTCAACCCATAATAGTACTTAACATAATAATGGGTTCCTCCAACTTAAACAGATATATTGATATTGCTCAAGCTGTTACATCTTAAAATCATGGCATAGCAAACTCATATTCCAAAATTGTGCGTTGCTACATGTTTGAACAGATCGTGTCTTCCCAATTGCTAACAATTTAATTGATCAGATTTGTTAATTTCCATCAGGTCACCCCTATGTCAAGCTTTAACACCATCTCCTGGTGAAGTTTTGGAAGTCCTACATGTTTTGGGATAGCCAATGTGCCTGGGCCAAATTCAATACCTAATTTTACACCATCTTGTACCACCATGCCACTTGACAGTTTGAAGCCTAGAAACGATAGTGTGAATCCGGTTCGTAGCGGTAGCAGCGACAGCCGAGGGAGGGATGTATACAGTTATAGCAATAACATGTGAAAACTCCCTCGGGAGATACGGTCGCACGCTAACCACCAACAGCTCCAAGTCACTGGAGCAGAGACGCTCCTTAATGCTGGCGTGTCCGGGATGGCACCATCTATCGTTCACAAACACAGCGAGTCCTCCACCTTTCTTCTTACCGCTCTCCATAGCACTCCTGTCAGCCCGCGCCACTTGAAAACAGTCCAGGAAGAGGTGTGAATCGGGCAAGAGATCGTTCAGCCAAGTCTCCATGAAGCACATGAGACTGCATTCGCAATATTCCCTCTGCGTCCTGGCTAGCGCCGTTAGCGCTTCCATTTTGCTTTGAAGAGATCTCACATTTCCCATGATGACCGACGGGAAGCACGGTTTATGCCGTCTCTTCCGCTGCCTGCACTTTACTCCAGCTCGGCATCCTCTTCTCCGCAGCCGTATCTCCTTGGGGATCTCCGGCCGCAACCTGCAGGGAAGGGATGTGTAGCGCCAGGCTAACAGCTGATCGCGGGTGTAGACAACGGAACCGAGTATGGATGGCTCACCCGACGCCGCACCAAAAAGTTCCAAAAACAGTAGGGAACAAACTATGAATGTTACAACGTGAACATCCATAGCCGCGCACTAGCCAAATTCAATGATGTGAGAAGGTGAAAAACAACAAAAAACTCACTATAACACAATCAAAACACTAAAAGAAGAGAAGAAAGGACAGAGCTGCTGTAACAGGCTGCCACTCGAGCGGTGCCATCAATAATTTTCGCCTTTGTCGACTCCTTCTGTGTGCGTGTAAGAGGAACATGGCTTCAAGCAGATCACCCATTGTATTGTGCCAATGTACTTACACTTGTGAAAATCTGTATCACACATTATGTGAAAGCTGTGCTACAGACAGTACTACACTCGTTTTAAATAAAAACACTAAGAACATACTGTTGTGTTTGTTGTTTTTCCAAACATGCTTACGCGGCAAAGCAAAAGAAAAGCCAAGTTCACTCACATTCTGCCATAAACTCGGGGTGCATTCACAGTAGGAAATTTCAAAATGTACACTGAACTCATTTGAACTAAAAAGCAATGAGCATGTCAGGAGATACATATTTTCACGGGAGTAACACACATTCATGCAGGCAGGCACGCAGGTGTTTTAGTCAGTCAGTCCACTGATATACGTACTATATGTGCAACACACACACACACACACACACAGATACACAAACACAGTTAAAAAAGAAAACTGTATGTTTTGTCTCATCTGTTCTACATCGGTTCTACACTGAATTACGCCCTGGGCGAGACTACTTCCAAGCAAGGTAAAAAAAAAAAAAAAAATCTAATTCCATTACACACTGATGTTTTTTAATAGAACGTCAGGAAGGGAAAAATACACAATTCTTGCTATTGCAATCACAACAGGAAACACTTTTTAAAGTGCACAAAGGCAATGGGGCAATTCTGAACATTACAGTTATGAGTGTGTATATACAATACATAAAATTGGCTGAAGACAGCAATAATTTAGAAAAATTAAGAGTGATGGCTTTGACCTTTTTCTGTCTTCTCATTTATTTGGCACGCGACAAGAGCAATTGTCAACAGGTTTCTCATCCCCCAACACTCACTCTGAGGTGAAGAGACTTAACCAATTTTACATAATCTGGGGGTGACGTTATAGCTTTGTATTACCCATTTGACACAATTCTGAAAATGTGCAGGAATTTTAGGCCTGTATTTTACATTATACATTACGTGTGTTTTGGGGAAGAAATTGAGGTGTGATGGACTTTAGCCCACTAATATTGTTGACAATACAGTGGATCCCCACTTTTGATCACCACTTATCCTCACAGGTTAATTGTCCCCCGTGCGCCCCCTTCCCTGGCATTTCCCCTTGTCACTCAGTCTCTGTGCACAACGTTTTAGCAAGCATGGGGACCCGGTCTGCAGCTGAAGTCGACGCTAAATTGCCAATTCCACACATAGTGATGAACACAGTGCTAAAACCGCTTTGCGGCGCATTTTTTTTTGGGGGGGCACAAGCCGCCCCCCACGTGACATAAAAAAAATGCTGCCCTGGGCAACACGTCCATGTTCCCCATGCCAAAACCCGCGACTGTTTACATAGACAAGGCATGTTCCATTATTAGCCATTCTGCAAGAAGTAGGTCCACAATGACAAATGTTCTTATAAACAGAATAATGTATTTGCTGTCAAATGCCACATTTGATATAACCTCATTTTGACACAGGTGTTTTAAGGGCCATATAAATAACTATAATAACTTGACTTGGCTTGAAACATTCACGTATATTTCAATGACAGCAAGTTTACATTAGCTTAATATAACTTTTATAGTTTTAGTCGCACAATGTTGATTGTATCCATCTATGTGTTTATGCTACAGTTGCATTGGCAAATAACCAATTATTTCTATCCACTTGAAAGAGGCCTTATTTTGATTTCTTACCCCTCTTTGTTTTGCATTGATTCCCTGACAATCTTAATTGCCACTTGAGTCCTGTTGTGGAAATCTAGCCTTATTGATATGTAACTACATTTCATTAAGCAGCATGCTATTTGTAATCATACCTGAAAGTGCGCAGAACTGTAGAGTCTTTTCAGGGAATCCCTGAAGGTTAAGATTTCAGGGTACTGCCCAGTGGCAGGACCCAGTTCATCACTCTCTGTGTGCAATTCGTCATCCTCCCACTGGCCAGGCTGCTCATCTCCCACTGTGGTGAAATATCTCAAATACTGAGCCATGACAATCTCTCAGAGGGACCACAGCTAGGCAGAAGAAACTGCAGGTAAAATGCATTATATATTGTACCTCCCAAAGGCTCTCATACTGTTTGGTGAGTCATTGTTTCACCATAGCAGACAATCTGAGTTTACTTCTCGTTTTTTTTTTTTTTATCTTGCAATATGTTATTGAGAAAGCAATACACTGAAAGAAGCTGGAAGAATTTAACCCTATGAAGTCAACCGTTTACATAAACATTGCCTTTGCGAAAACAAATAAAATATTTACGGAGAGCAACAACCGCTACTATAGACTTTTAAAGATGCGCACAAGTTGAGAAAAAAGGGCTACTGTTGGTCAACAAGTAAGCATGAATAAACAAAAAAGGCTCGCGTAATACGCAATGCGTGTACGTCTAGAATTGCGTCGAAATCCAAGGGTACATTATATTTGATGAAGCAGATGTCTGATTGTTTTGTCAGGTCTATGTAATTTTCAGTCAATTCACCGTTATTTTGGGGGGAGTTATTTAAAAGGGACTGAAATTTCCCCTCCACTATCGCTCCCGTCATTTGTTTTGGACGTCATCTGATTTGCGTAACTAACACACGTTGTAGTTTCAGATGAGGGTTTCAACGGTTTTAAAAAAAATTGCTCACCCTGTCCGTCCTCACCGCCGATCCATTTATGCACGTCGCTTTGCGAAGAAAACAACCTCTATAAACGGAAATCCGCCAGTCAGAAAGTCAGCCTTCCCCGACAAAGTCATGTATCTGTATCCGTTTACTTTCACTGCTTCCTCGACAAATCCGCGGAGCTATGCATATTCTGAAGAAGAGATATAACCTTCGAAAATGATCACTCCCGATTGAGTCTCAGTGCAATGAATTTTGGTTTTAAGTCTTAATACTAGTAATTAATTTTAGTGAGTCAGTCCACTGATGTATATGTGCAACACACACAAACACACAGACACTGACATATGAATACACGCACACGCGCGCACACACACGCGCACACACACGCACATGAATACATACACACACACACACACACAGATACATATATACATACATATACCCATCGTTTATCGCGGATAATTGGTTCTAAGACCACCCGCGAAGTAGTGTCACCTTTTTTTTAACATGCATGCTTTCTTTGTGTATCAATACATGTATATCAAACCATATAAGTGCATATGTTATCATTAGAACATTAACTAATAGTTTCAAACATGTAAATACTATATTATGTACTATAAATGATGTACAGAAAATAATGTATAAATAATATAAATATAGTAAATATGAAACGTGTGTGTGTGTGTGTGTGTGTGTGTGTGTGTGTGTGTGTGTGTGTGTGTGTGTGTGTGTGTGTGTGTGTGTGTGTGTGTGTGCGTGCTTGCGTGTTTTCCATCAGCACACAGGGCATGTGATGCGTCAGTGCAGTAGTGTTGGAGTAGTAGTGCCTATAGTTTGTGCATACTGCATGCTGCCTTGCTTGCCACTTTTCTGTCACGGAGCGGATGTAGCAGGGCGACCAAGTGCAACTTGGACCAGGGTTTATTGACGAAAACAAACTAACAGACTCGGCAAACTGACATAACTTACTAACGAAACCAACAACAGGACTGACCGACAAAGACGTGAAACAAAAAGACCTGACGACATTAACAATGATCCGACGGGGAGTGAGGGGCAGACAGGACTTAAATACACGACAGGTAACAAGAGGCAGGTGACTTTGATTAGTACATTGATTGTGAGTTGACACAAGAAGGGAGGGCCGAGTACACAGACGGACAGAAACGATGACAACCTACATATAAAACAACCGGGGACGAGTCATGACAGAACCCCCCCCCCTCCCCCCCCCACACACACACACACACAAGGAACGGCGTCCCAAAACAAACAACCCCCCACGGGGCAAGCGGGGGGGAAGCGCACCAGCCCAGATGACCCCACTGGTCTGTGACAAAGTCTGAACCGCACTCGGCGGAAACTCTGGGACAGAACCGCATTCGGCGGCAACTTGGGGAAACTGAACCGCAATCGGCAGCAACTTGAGGAAACTGAATCGCAATCGGCGATATACGAAAGTCAGCGCCGCAACCGGCGGCATTTGAAAGTCCAGACCGCAATCAACGGCATTCGGAAGGCGGAGCTGTGGCAGCAGCAAGAGCCACCACGCGCCGCAGCAGTGGGAGTGGGGCCAGGGACGATCGCGGGTCCGGCGCAGCTGACTTGAAGTCTGCCGACGCCCGCGGGTCCTGCGACGCTGGGATGGAGCCCGTTGGTGGCCGCAAGTCTGATGGCCCCGGGAGGAACTCCGATGGCAACCGCGGGTCCGGCGTCGCGGGTGCGGAGTCCGATGACAGTCGCGGAGCCGATGGCACCGAGAGGAACTCTGATGGCGGCCGCGAGTCCGGCGTCGCTGGAGCAAAGTCCGATGGCGGCCGCAAAGCCCATGGCGCTGGAACAAGCTCGGACGACGGACGTGGATCGGGCGTCGCGGACGGGAGCTGGTGGTGGAGGGGGGGTCCAAGCGCTGGTCGCTGGAGTGGTCGGATCATTCTGTCACGGAACGCATGGAGCAAGGCGACCAAGTGCAGCTTGGACCAGGGTTTATTGACGAAAACATACTAACAGACTCAGTAAACTGACATAACTTACTAACAAAACCAACAACAGGACTGACCGACAAAGACGTGAAACAAAAAGACCTGAAGACGTTAATGATCCGACGGAGAGTGAGGGCCAGACAGGACTTAAATACACAACAGGTAACAAGAGGCAGGTGACTGTGATTAGTACATTGATTGTGAGTTGACACAGGAAGGGAGGGGCGAGTACACAGACGGACAGAAACGATGATAACCTACATATAAAACAATCGGGGATGAGTCGTGACACTTTTCTGCTTTCAGCTACCGCCACCGGCTAGCACTCTGTTTCCAGGGGTGAAAAACGGAGCCGAGTGCATAAGCCTCCTCAGCCGGTACACAGCCTCTCCATTGCCAAAACTTGCACACGCCTCCTCGTGGCCACACACGGCAACGGGCACCCTGCATTCCCAGGCTAAGTTGTGCAGGATCTCGGAGCAGCAGTGGGCCCCAGAGATGTGGCATGTAGGCCCACCGGTGTGTGGACACGCCCTACTGCCCATCAACCACTGTCCCGGCTGTGGGTAAACAGCTCCAGCTATGGGTAAATAGTGAAGACCTCAACGGTGGACCAGGCGGAGGATGATGGCTGACCTAAGGGGAGGCGTCACAACGGCTGGAAAGGCGGATGAAGGCTGCAGCAAAAAAGGGTCACCAGTCGTCTTAGTCTCCATGCCACTGAATTCTGACCCCGATCTGTCAAGGATAGTGTGGTGACTTTAAACAAAGTCGTCTTTGTCGTCAAACAGGCGTATTTTTCAACCTTACATCCCGGATTAAAGTCCTGTGGCGACCAGTAAATTGCAATGGAGGCAGGATTGTGAAGTCTGGAAACCCCTAGTCACAAGCTGGCACATCAGGCGGTGGATGTTAGATGATCGTTGGGCTCTTGGACCGAGGCAGAAAGAGCTCTGTGGCAGCTGCATCCACGACTGAGCAGCCCTTTTTAGGATCCACTCTGCTCACCCCTAACGGGGAAGGGGCTAGAAAAGGTGCCCTAAACATAGCCTGTCTCAAACCTCCCGACTGGATTACCGCGTTCAGAGAGATCACCAATATGCGGTCAAAAACACAGAAACATGAATTTTGGAGCATGGAATGTGCGCACACTAATGTCAAAGTCAAAGTCAGCTTTATTGTCAATTTCTCCACATGCCAAAGACACACAAAGAAACCGAAATTTCGTTCCCCCCTATCCCTATGGACAGTGTAACCAGCGATAGGCCGGAGAGGAGAACCGCCTTCATTGCCAGGGAACTGAGAAGATGCCGGATTGACATAGCTGCTCTTTCAGAAACCTGACGGGCAGAGGAAGGTCATCTGAAGGAGGAAAAGGGTGGACACACTTTCTTCTGGAAAGGGAAGGCCACAGATGAGCCTAGGATCCATGGGGTTGGATTTGCCATTAAGAACCAACTGATCAGTCAGCTCTCTGAACTCCCTGTGGGAATCAGTGAGCGCCTGATGACCCTCCGTCTGGTGCTGGCCAACAACCAGACGGCAACCGTTCTTAGTGCTTATGCACCTACCCTCGTTTCCGATGAGGAAGAAAAAGAGGCCTTCTATGCCTGTCTGGATGAAGTATTGTCAAAAATCCCCAAGGAGGACAAGATTATTATGTTGGGAGAGTTCAATGCCAGAGCAGGCTGAGACCACCACCTCTGGAAGGGCACCATTGGAAAGGAAGGAATTGGGAACATCAACTCCAATGGGGTTTTGCTTCTTAGCAAATGTGCTCAATACGACCTTACCATCACCAATACCATCTTTCGCCAGAATAACAAACTCAAGGGTTCATGGAGACACCCTCACTCTAAACAGTGGCATCTTGACTATGTCATTGTCAGAGCCAGGGATCAGCGCAACGTGAGCATCACAAAACCCATGATGGATTCAAAGGCCTGCTGGACAGATCACCGCCTGATACGATCCAAAGTCAAAAGTCAAAGTCAAAGTCAGCTTTATTGTCAATTTCTCCACATGCCAAAGACACACAAAGAAACCGAAATTTCGTTCCCCCCTATCCCACGGTGACAAGACATGGCTCATGTTAGAGATTTGCTCACTCCAACTTATTTTGCAAGAACCACAAGGGAGACAAGCAAGTTCTTTTAGACACCTGCAGGTGGAGAGTCCATTCGTCGCTGTCTGAACAGCGATGATCGAATGAAGTCTGACTCAGGCCTCTTGCAGGAGCATTTTTATTGAGAGAAACAGAGTGGGGGTATGGGTAGGCTGGCTAAAGCCCTTGTCCTCTAGTCTAAACATGTCAGGGGATGTTTTACGACCTTGTGATAAGGAGGACAAGGTAAGGTATTTATTACCTGTTGCATTCCAACATAATCCTACGATAAAGATAACCTGGAAAACCCTAACATCTCCCTCCTGTTTTATCATATGATTATGCTACCCCAAACAACAAAGACAAGTAAGAAAAAAACACATATATATGTATAATGAAGAAAGAAGAATAGGAAAAATAAAAACAACAAACAATGATAGCAACACTTTCCAGTGAAGATGAGGCATTACCTTAATACCCCAGATCAAACTTATTGTGTAAGCGAAAAACCTGCTGGCCAGATGTTATTAGCAGGAAAATTCTTACACGGCCCCTGTGCCACAGGCGACTAGAATGCTATCAATAAAAAATAAAAAGAAAAACACAGAAACAGTACATCATTGTATCCATCACTTGCGAAGCATTTTCAATGGTCAAATCATCAAGTTTCTGTAAAACATGCCGAACAGAACAGCATCTACGCAATCCACGCTCCATTATCGTCATCACATCCGTCATGTCTAAGAAGTTTGTATATGTGCTCGTGTTTTCGTCAGCTGATGATGTTCTAGTCTGTAGGTCTATCACACACACTGGCACACACACGTGTCCAGTTGGCAGGCAGCATCGGACAACTCCTGTGACCACAAAACCACGATCCGTTCTGAACAGGCACGTGCACCCATAGGATGCAGGTGAGGCAGTGCCTCTGAACTTCTGGATGAAGTAGGTCCCGTCCGATGGTGCAGCCATGTTGGTAGTAGAGCCCTTACACCTTGAAAACGGCTCTCTCATCCTGGCACACAGCGGTGATGTCCAAAGCTCCCATCCAGTTTCCTACTGGAGAGCAGTCGTCGTTAATGCATTTGTGGGTCCTGCAACCTTGGATGCAACATGTGTAGTCAGCAAGACTTGGAATGGTCCCTCCCGTCGTGGCTGGCCCAGTTCCTTCTTTTGATGACCTCGATGTAGACCCAGTCTCCTGGATTGATGGGGTTGTTGACCTGTGAGGAGGAAAGATCAAGCGGCAGTAAATTTGTCTTTGACACAGTTTGAGCGTCCTGATCATATAATCTGCCAAGGACTGCTCTTCATCTGTTGTTTGCAACTCTCGTAGTCAATTGTCGTGCCCATTTAACTGGCAAATAGGAGTGTTTGCGGGAAGAGTTTGAACACCTCCTAATGATTCCCTTTAACCAAAAACTATTTATGGTCCCATTTATTGCCTCCTGGTTTAAAAGAGATTGTCTTACCCATGCCTTCTTTCTCCTCACACGCTCGCACCCACACAGGGTGCACACACACACACACGCACACACACACACACACAAAGGGATTCTAATCCATCTCTCATGTAGCTTCTTTTGATAGAATCTCCTATTGGTAAATGTATAGCAGACGTTTTAGCATATAATCCCATACTCTGCTCTCTCACTTCTACTTTTTCATGTCGGTGCAGTCGTAGGTGGCCCCTATTGCAGTCATTGTCTTGTTAACTGTCGCCTTGTGACTCCTATGCATGACTGTGTGAATGTCAAAAATTGAACGTACCTAACTTTCTGACCATCCAACCTCCACTGTGGTATAAAAAACCTTACTATTGTGTTCAGTAGGTACATTGAGCAACCTAGCTTCCTCCTGACTGCCAAATGTCCTGTTCTAAAATTTATATAACTCGACCTTTACGTTTTAAGCTTGATGAGCCAAAATATCAGATCTTGCTCTTGTTTCCTACCGTTTTAGCCTATTTGTTTTATCCAAATCCGTTCAATCTCTGATTATAATGCTTTTCTCTGGAGCCCTACGTATTTTTCACATTTTTATTTATTTATTTATCAAATCTCCTCAGTTCTGTCAAACTCAGTGCACAATGAACCTTCCTTCCACTTTGAACCAAGCTTCACCAAATTTGGGAACGCCGTAGTGTTAGGGTTTTCAGGTTAGTTTGGTCCTATGATTATGTTGGAATGTAGACTGTAATGATTAAATCAATCACGTCTGGCCCTCACAATGTAATAATTAAATCAATCACGTCTGGCCCTCACAATGTAATAATTAAATCAATCACGTCTGGCCCTCACAATGCAGAGTCTGTTTCCCACAATAGTGTAAAACACCCCCTGCTCTGATCTTATCAGAGGCCGGGGGTTCACCAAACCTGTCCACTCCCACCCCCACTCTGTTCCTCCTAATAAATATGCCCTTGCAGGGAGGAGACTTTTAGACTTCATTCGATAATCGCTGTTCAGACAGCGACGAATGGACTCTCCACCTGCAGGTGTCTAAAAGAACTTGCCTGTCTCCTGTTTGGTTCTTGCAAAATAAGTTGGAGTGAGCAAATCTCTAACATTTTGGTGCCGAAACCCGGGACCCTCATACCCATCATCTGGCTGACGGAGGACGACGCGCTGTACACCGTCGACGGGCCAGCGTCCACTAGCCGGACCTGGTAAAGAAAGACCTGGGAAGGAAATTCTTCGCTGGGCCAGCATCTTAGGTCTGCCTTCGTCTGACAGAGGTGGATTGACGGGACCCGGCAGTGCAACGAACCAGGGGACAAGTAAGTTAAAGGCCTAAAGTTGTGTTGTGTTGTTAAACGCGTAACACGTAGAGGTGCACGGGAGCCAGCTTGGGTTCAAGTCCCAGTGGAAGAAACAGGCTAAGAAAGGCAGAGCTTCTTTTTCGTTCATCGAAGAAGTGTGTAGACTCTTCTTTGTCTGTTTTTCCGAGCTGAGGGATCTGGCTTGGGTTAAAGTCCCAGTGGAAGGAACGTGCTAAGAAACACGGAGCTTCTTTTTTGTTAATCAAAGAAGGGCGTAGATTTTTCTTTGTATGTTTTTCCAAGCCAAAGAATAGCTTGGGTTCAAGTCCCAGTGGAAGAAACGGGCTAAGAAAAACAGAGCTTCTTTTTTTTAATTGAAGAAGGGCGTAGATTTTTTCTTTTGTCCGTTTTTCCAAAGCTGTTTGGGAGGGTTTTGCACCCATCCCTGGATAGGCCTAAAAAAGCGCTGGAGTTAGTGTGATTGAGTGTGTGACTGGTAGGATAAATTGACAAAAAAGCAGTTCTAGCATTGATCCACGGCAATAATACAGGCTAGTAATTTGTTGAAAGGTCAATTTAAACCTGCATTGAGGATCCTCAAAGCAATAGTTAAATAAATAAATAAGTAATAATAGTAATAATAATAATAATAATATTTTTGAGACAAAGAGATTGTATAACCTAAAACTACTAGAATTAATATGGGAAATAAAAACGGTAAATCTCTTGCTCTGCTCTTCTTTAAAACGAGAAGTTCATGGCAAGTAGATTTCTTAATTGTATGCAATATATGCCGAAGTGGAAGAGAAAGTATGGAGTAGAAAGGAAGTTGAGAGTTCAAGTGGTAAAGAAATGCAACTTGCTTCTAGAAGATAAATAAATAAAATTAGAATGTGCTGTCCTCGTGTGCATGGGAGGGACCAGCTCATGATCGACCACAGGAAATGGCCAGCCTGTGACGAATCATTGGTGCTGGGAACTACCTTTTGCGTGCGAGAGCTGTGCATGTGTGTGCGTATGTTAAAATGATGAACATTGGCTAAAGTTTTAGTATAAAAAAAAAAAAAAAAAATTTTGCTAGACTGTGGTCTATCCAATTTGCACCGCAGAACAGAAATGATTTTGAAAGATAAAAATGAGAGGAAAAAGAGAGAAATCTGTTTGCAAGCAGAAACTAATCCACACTAGTGCATGTTAAGTGTCGAGCCCACATGAGAAATTCGAAGAGAAAAAAAAAAAAAAAAATGACAGAACATGCTTTCAGGAATTGGAAGAAGCTAAATTGTGAATTTAAGATTTTGCAATGCTACATTTAATAGGAATAATTGATTGGTTGTGTTATAAGATTATGCAAAATTCTAATTGCAAGCTAAATCTGAGCGATTGAGTTCTTCAAATTTAAAAACAAAGAAAAATTCAGATTAATTTGCCAATTGTTTGTTTTAGTTGAGTTTTTTTTTTTTTGAATTGGTGGATTGTTCTACCAGGAAACCTGAGTTGAAAGTGATATGAGTGTTGTGTGGTGAGCTTGGATGAATTGGGACCGATGTGATAGGAAGACTCCTTTTTGGAGACTGTGTGAGATACATATGATGAGCATTGATGAATGATTGCCTGAATGAAAGGTTGAATGGTTGAAGTCGTTGGCGACTACTATGGAAAATTAGAGCGACTTTGATGAAAGAGTGATTTTGAGCAGGTTGAATGTTAGAAAGAAACACGTCGCTTTTGGATTGATAATTAACTAGAAAAAAAATGAAGAACCAGTAACACATGTAGAAGATGTGTGAACTGAGAAATTAAGAAGCGTTTTGGAAAGAAAGTCAAACTAAATGATGATGAAATCATATGTAGTACTACAAAACTTTACTACATATGGATTCTCTAAATCATACAATTGAGTAAAATAAAACATACGTTTTGATTTGTATTCAAATTTCTAAGATTCTTGTGATAAACAATGAGAAAACGATTGAAAAGTAACTAAAGAAACTACAACAAAGGGAAAATGTCTAATCATTTGCTAGCTGAGTCGCTCCCCATTCGGGGAGGCCATCCATTTACTTGCTAAGCTAGTTGTCAAAACAGGGGCATGATTAGAGAATGGCATCTATAAATGACCTACCCTACCAAAGAACCTATGCAAATGGGCAGCAATATTGAGCCATGGTGCGCGTCACATGGCTCAAGAGGAGGGATAGTGGGGCAGGTCAGTCAGCTTTATACAACATATGGATTTGATTCATATTCAAAATATTTTCAAAACAAAACAAACATTTTTTTTTTTTGTAGAGCTTGTTTAAAAAAAAAAAAAAAAAAAAAAAAAAAAAAAAAAAAAAAAAAAACTCCTGTTTGCCAGTTAAATGGGCACTACAATTGACTACGAGAGTTGCAAGCAACAGATGAAGAGCAGTCCTGGGCAGATTATCTAATCAGGACGCTCAAACTGAAAGATGTGTCCAATGCAAATTTACTGCCGCCTGATCTCTCCCCCTCACAGGTGGACAACCCTCAGGTTCACTGTGAGAGCTCACACACAGGAGGCGTGCTATGTGTGTTCGAAACTCCCCCCTTCCTCCACGCAAGTTCGCTTGGAGGCCAGAGCAATGAATGTCACTGAAGCGAAACACGGTGCCTATGATGAACACTTCTGGGCAAATCTCAATGTGACTGTTAAAGGACGAACAATACCACAAGTGGCCTACACAGAGAGACCAGCTGGAGTGAATTACACATGTTACATCCAAGGTAACAAGACCCACGTCTGCATTAACGACGACTGCTCTCCAGGAAGAAACTGGATGGGAGCTCTGGACATCACCGATGAGTGTCAAGATAAGAGAGCCATTTCAGGTGGTTTATCCGATGCTGCCCGCCAACTGGACAGGAGTGTGTGCACCAGTGTGGGTGACAGACCACACCTACAGGATATGACATCATCAGCTGACAGGAGCACACAACTCTTCTGGACTCGACGCAGAGCAGTTGCAACCTTTGACCCTCATGACCCTGTCTGGGGTGCGAACGTTCCAGATGACCATAAAGTATGGTCCGTCGGAGACAAAGTTGTCCTTGCGCTCTTCCCTCAGATGTACTGTTTCTGTGTTTTTCTTTTTGTTTTTATTGATAGCATTCTGGTCGCCTGTGGCACAGGGGCCGTGTAAGAATTTTCCTGCTAATAACATCTGGCCAGCAGGTTTTTCGCTTACACAATAAGTTTGATCTGGGGTATTGAGGTAATGCCTCATCTTCACTGGAAAGTGTTGCTATCATTGTTTGTTGTTTTTATTTTTACCATTCTACTTTCTTCATTATACGTATATATGTTTTTTTCTCTTGCTTATCGTTGTTGTTTGGGGTGGCATAATCATATGATAAATCAGGAGGGAGATGTTAGGGTTTTCAGGTTAGTTTGATCCTATGATTATGTTGGAATGTAGACGGTAATGATTAAATCAATCACGTCTGGCCCTCACAATGTAATAATTAAATCAATCACGTCTGGCCCTCACAATGTAATAATTAAATCAATCACGTCTGGCCCTCACAATGCAGAGTCTGTTTCCCACAATAGTGTAAAACACCCCCTGCTCTGATCTTATCAGAGGCCGGGGGTTCACCAAACCTGTCCACTCCCACCCCCACTCTGTTCCTCCTAATAAATATGCCCTTGCAGGGAGGAGACTTTTAGACTTCATTCGATAATCGCTGTTCAGACAGCGACGAATGGACTCTCCACCTGCAGGTGTCTAAAAGAACTTGCCTGTCTCCTGTTTGGTTCTTGCAAAATAAGTTGGAGTGAGCAAATCTCTAACACGTAGCAAGGAGTGCGATTTGGTTGTCGGACACTCCAAGTCCATATCTTTTTGCCGCACTTCACCCTATCAAGTTGGTGTTCTTTTGTTGTTGCTTCAGAGCGACCCCATCCATCACTCTTGAATGAGTCCATTGTTCAAATGAGTCAATTTTCATCATTGTGAGTTCCTCCGCTTTTCACTGTCTTTTCTCGTCCCCGAGGATGTTGTATTTCCTCCGGAGTGTACTTGTCCTCCTCCAAGCACAACAGCAGTCTTTTCTTGTCCTTCGCCAAAGGTCAAAGGTGCTTCAGAGCCAGGCACCATTTTGTGGTGGTTCACGGCTGCAGGCGAAGTCTCGGATTGGGTTTCAGGGACTCTGACACTGAGAATGACAGGCTGGGACATCAAACTTGTAAGACTATCTCCAAATGTAGCTGCGCCATCAATTTGCTGGTAACATTGTTTACCAAACTTCAAATTCTCCTAATAACAGCGGTCTCGTTTTTATATCGTAAATCCTGCAACTCATCCTATTTTTGAGCTACATTTTATCTATAGTTCCAATTTAATCGGACAGTATGTTGTCTTCAGTATCATTATTGAAAATCAACTCATCGAGGTCTGCTTTCCACATCAAGCCCTGATCTGTATGTCTTGACCTCTCACATGTTATTGTCATGCTTGCTCAAAAATGTGACTTAGAGTATGGTGCTGTGAATTCTCAATCTCCCCAATGAAATTGGATCCCACCTCGTAGTTCTTATCGTTCTCATGTTCCTGTTAGCCTACAACTGTCCAAATCAAAAATGTTTTCTTTTAACTGTCTTTCTTTTGAACCTCTAAATCTCTCGTGTTGCTAACCTATCTACACCAGAACAAAAAATTTACCACAATATAACACCAAATGTATTCGAAAATTCATTGTCATAAAGTGTTGTATTATTACTATCTTCCACTATCTGTCCTACTCACTCCCCCCTTTTGAGGCTTGGCAACGCCCATGCCTCACACCTTGACAAACTTTTTGGGAGAATGCGTTCTTTACTACATACGATTCCATCATCATTTAAGTTGACTTTCTTTCCAAAACGCTTCTCAATTTCTCAGTTCACACATCTTCTGCATGTGTTACTGGTTCTCCAGTTTTTTTTTTCTAGTTAATTATCAATCCAAAAGCTATGTGTTTCTTTCTAACATTCAACCTGCTCAAAATCACTCTTTCATCAAAGTCGCTCTACTAATTTTCTATAGTAGTCGCCAACGACTTCAACCATTCAACCTGTATGGCTCGTCGAGTTTGCAGATGAGTCGCTGCGGCACAATGGTGTTGAAGGCAGAGCTGAAGTCCACAAACAGCAACCTCACATATGAGTCCTTTCTCTCCAGGTGGGTGAGGGCCGAGTGGAGGGCAGAGCAGATGGCATCCTCAGAGGACCGCTTGGCACGGTACGCAAACTGGAAAGGGTCAATGGTGGGGGGGAGAACGGACTTGATGTGCTCCATGACCAGCCGCTCAAAGCACTTCATGATGATGGGCGTCAGTGCCACAGGGCGGTAGTCATTGAAGCAGGACGGTGCAGGTTTCTTTGGCACAGGAACGATGGTGGCAGCCTTGAAACACGAGGGGACGATGGCCTGCTGCAGGGAAACGTTAAAGATGTCCGTGAAGACACCCGACAGCTCCCCAGCACAGTCCTTCAGCGCTCGACCCAGGATGTTGTCAGGGCCCGCCGCCTTACGGGTGTCAATAGCGGCAAGCGCCCTCCTCACACCGTCGGCAGAGAGGCGCAGGGGCTGCTCGTGTGGGGGGGGAGTGGACTTCAGTGGGCAAGTGCTGTTCTGGGCGTCGAAGCGAGCAAAGAAGCGGTTCAGATCGTTCAGCAGACGGACGTCGCCCTCACAGCTCCTCGGCGCGGGCTTGTAGTCCGTGATGGTCTGAATGCCCCGCCAAAGGCTACGTGCGTCCTTGCTGTCCTTGAAGTGGGTGGAGACCTTGCACGAGAACGCCTTCTTCGCTTCTTTGATGCCTCGGGACAGGTCGGCCCTCGCTGTCCTCAAGCCAGCCTCATCCCCCGCTCTGAAAGCCTTGTCCCTGGCCCTCTGCAGTCTGAGGACAGCCCCCGTCAGCCACGGCTTCCAGTTCGCGCGAGTGACGACGGATTTCGAGCAAGTCACATCATCGATGCACTTTGTGATGTAAGAGGTAACAGAGTCAGTATACTCCTCTATGTCCGTCCAATCGTTGTAGGTGGCTGCCTGCTTAAACAAGTCCCAGTCAGTGGTGTCGAAGCAGTCACGAAGTGCATCGGAGGCACCCTCAGGCCACACTCGAACCTGCCTCCGAACCGGCCTGGATGCCTTTACCAATGGTCTGTATGCGGGCAAAAGCAAAACGGTGAGATGGTCAGAAAGCCCCAGATGGGGGAGGGGGGTGGCTTTGAAAGCTCCCTTTTGCGCCGAGTAGACTAGGTCCAGGAAGCTGTCTCCACGTGTCGGAAAGGGAACATGCTGGTGAAGCCTCGGGAAAACAGACTTCAGGTTGGCATGATTGAAGTCTCCAGCGAAGATGGTGAAACCGTCAGGGTGCGCTGTTTGCTGTTCACTGACAGCCTGGTACAGTTCACCAAGCGCCGCAATCCTGTCACCTTCGATGTTGGAAGGCGGGATGTATACCGCGACTAGCAGAATCGCGGTAAATTCCCTCGGCAGATAAAAAGGACGGCACTTAATGATCACAAACTCCACAAGCGGCGAGCAGTGCTTACATACCACCACAGAGTCCCGGCACCATTCTTCTTTCTTCATTCTTCTTTCCCCCTCGTACAATGGCACGGTCCGCCCGATAGCACGCTAGCCGCTCCAGATGCACTGCAGAGTCCGGAATGTTGTCACTCAACCAGGTCTCGGTGAACACGAGCACACAGCAGTTTCGCACCGTCCGGTTCGTAGACCTCAGCAGGCGAACGTAATCCATTTTGTTGTCCAGCGATCGAACATTCGCCAGAAGAATGGAGGGCACCGCCGGTCGCGCTGGGTTGGCCGCCAGCCTGGCCCGGACGCCTCCGCGCTTGCCCCTCTTCTGCCTCCTCGCACACCGTTTCCGACGGCTCCCAACCGGGGGAGGAATAGCGGGTGAGGTCGGCGACGTTTCAGGACGTAGCAGTCCGAGCGCCTTTAATGTCGACGCTTCAAAGTCCAGAACGCCGCAAAACCCACTTCTGCCGATGTCAAGCAGAACCTGCCTGCTGTACTTGTAGCACGGACGAGACGAACACACAAGACTGTCGGACGAACACTCATTAGACGAACAAATCACCGTACTGACGGGACAGAGAGTGGCCGCTGCGTGTGCACGCGCCGCCATCTTGAAAAAGACTGCCACTGTCTGAGGAAGTTCCCCCAGAATCGCTGTGCGGTTTTCGTTCATCTAGAGCAGGGGTCATCAACACGGTGCCCGCGGGCACCAGGTCGCCTGTGAGGACCGCATGAGTCACCCGCAGGACTTCACCCGCAGGACTGTTCTAAAATTAGCTCAAATAGCGGCACTTGTCAGTGAGTTGCATCTTTTTATTTTACAGTCAAACCTCGGTTTTCGAACGTCCCGGTTCTCGAACAAATCGGAATTCGAACAAAAAATTTGAGATTTTTTGCTTCGGTTGTTGAACAACATTCGGAGGTCGAACCTCGCGAGATGAGCCGGGAGGACCCGAAAAAACCCGACCGCGCGGCCCGGATGCTGACTGACTTTATTGTTATTGTATTTTCGTTACTTTGAGGATTATATAACCCCTAATCATGCCTCCAAAGAAAGCAAGTGGGAGCAGTAAAGCCATCCTAAAACACAAAGACGCTCTTAAAGCAATGCGACAGTGAGCGCCCGGCACCCTGCGGTTGCGCGATCGGACCAAATTAAGCTCCCTGCGCACCGAGGTCCACTTAAATTTTGGAAAGTACATCTGGACTTTAAAAATATTTTCTAAATTTCAGCGATGGCTCTGTCACAATAATGCGACCTGCGCGGTGGGCGACGCGCTACGGTTGCGCGTTCGGCGGTGCGCTGCAGTTGCGCGATCGGACAAATATGCGCAAATGAAAAAATGCTTAAAAAAGGCGTGGGGTTTTTTGTCTTGAAACGGATTAAAACATTTTCCATTATTTGTAATGGGAAAAATAGATTCGGAAAGCGATCGATTCGCTTCTCAAACCGCCTTCTGGATTGGATTGTGGTCAAAAACCAAGGTTTGGCTGTATTTTTGCTATTCTTGTTAAAATCACACTTACATGGGAACAGGAAATGACAATAATAACACATAGTGAAAGCCAAATTGAGCAAATTGGCTATTTCAGAAGTGTGTGTCAAACTGATAGCCCTTTGCCTTAATCAGTACCCAGGAAGTAGCTCTCGGTTTAAGAAAGGTTGGTGACCCCTTATCTAGAGGCAATGCAGACATGATTTTTACAGCACGCCAACTCCAGGAGAAATGCCGTGAGCATAAACAGCCTTTGTTCATGGCTTTCATAGACCTGACAAAGGCCTTTGACACGGTGGATCCCCAGGCCGTATGGAGCATCCTTCTGAGGTATGGTTCCCTGGATAAATACGTCAGAATACTGCGATTATTACATGACGGAATGACAGCCACAGTGCTCAACAACAGCTCCTTGACTGAGCCTTTCACTGTAGAGACGGGTCAAACAGGGATGCATCATTGCACCCACCCTGTTTTCTGTCTTCATTGCCACCATACTCCAGCTCATTGACGAAGAACTACCACAGGGAATCCCAATTTGGTACAGAACTGATGCTCTTCAACCTTAACAGGTTCAAAGCCAAAACCAAGATCAGAACCACCACGATCGTGGAGCTCCAGTATGCAGACGATAATGCCATTGCAGCACACTCTGCAGAAGACCTCCAGGGCATCCTGAACTCCTTTGCTAAGGCATACACAGCCCTGGGTCTGATCGTGAACATCAAGAAGACCCAGGTGCTACACCAACCCCCTCCCAACCAGCCATCTACTCTGCCCATCATAAATGTGGACAACACTGCACTTGAACATGATGACCACTTCCCCTACCTCAGCAGCCTTCTCTCCTCTAAAACGGACATTGACTCTGAGGTCAACCATCGCTTGAGCTGTGCCAGGAGAGCGTACGCCAGACTCCGGAAAATAGTCTTTGAAGACAGAGACCTCCGGGTTGACACCAAGCTCCTGGTTTACAAAGCTGTGGTTCTTCCCATCTTACTTTATGGGGCAGAATCATGGACAACCTACAGCAAGCACCTAAGAGCTCTTGAACAACACCACCAGAGAACCTTGAGGAAAATACTCAGGATCAAATGGGAGGACAGACGCACAAACATCAGCGTTCTGGAGGAAGCCAGGATACCGAGCATCACCACCTTAATAATGCAGCACCAACTCCGATGGACAGGACATCTCATCCGCATGGATGACACCCGCCTCCCCAAACAGATGTTATACTCCCAGCTGGAGAGAGGTGTGCAAGCCCCAGGTGGGCAAAAGAAACGTTTCAAGGACGACCTCAAAACCAATCTCAAGAAATTCCAAATAACATCTCAGGACTGGGAGTGCATTGCCTTGAGCAGGAACTGCTGGAGGGCAGCGGTGCAAGAAGGTGCAGCACATCACGAAAAGGAACTCCGCCGTGTCGCAGGAACCAAACGACAACTCCGTAAGGAAAGACAAAAACGGGCTCCAGCATGACCACAACCCACCACCACTTTCCCCTGCCCACACTGCACAAAAATATGTGGATCCCGGATCGGCCTCTAGCCCACCTGCGGACCCACAAGTAGACAACCCCGAGAAGAAGACAGTCATACTCGTCTCGAGTGACCGCCGATGATGTGAGTGTGTGTGTGTGTGTGTGCGTGCGTGTGC
The DNA here is from genome assembly GCF_024217435.2 of Syngnathus scovelli. Lineage (NCBI taxonomy): Eukaryota > Metazoa > Chordata > Actinopteri > Syngnathiformes > Syngnathidae > Syngnathus > Syngnathus scovelli. Next base: position 2,575,683 of record NC_090847.1, on the reverse strand, counting down.
ACGTGCGTGTGTGTGTGTTTGTGTGTATGTATAAGAACTTTTTTATAAAAAGGTACAAGTGTACGTACTGCGATTGTGTGGACACTCCCTGCGTTCTGCTGGTGTGTGAGAAACTTTCATGCCATAATTCCTCAATTTAGAAGATTTTGAATTTGTAGCGAGGGATTACTTGTATATACAGTGATCCCTCGCCACTTTGCGCTTCATCTTTTGTGAATGCGCTACTTCGCGGGTTTATAAGAGACAGGAGAACGGTGTTTAAATACACGCTTTCCTCCGTGCAAGGTGCATACAAAACGGGAAGTGCGGCAGCCAGCCTTTCACGAATGAGGCAGGACAACCACCCTGTCAGCCATAAATGTCTATTAGACGTCTGGTCGTTGTATAAACCTAATTTAGACGTCTACAATTGGTCTATGTATATAAACCTAAAATAGACATCTAAATTAAAAACATCAAATATGATCATATTTCGAAATGTTAAAGTCTCAACCAGCTGTAAGTTGTATAAATAATGTACAGACGTTGTTTGGGTTTGTTTTTAACAACCATATTGATCCGTACATGTGAAGTGGTTGTTTCTGTAACCTGGTAATTTTTCACCGGGTAATTTAGTGTTGGCTATATTGAAGATAATTTGTTCCAGTTGCAGTACATATATGATAGCACAAGCGGTGATGGAGTGAGCTGTTCTTTATTTCTTTGCGTCACGGGTTCAAATCCTGCTTATAACTGTTCTATTTTTTATTGTTTTTAGTGTTTGCTATTTCTTGCAGCCAGTCGGAAATCAGGGATGAGAACGGCAAATGAAAAAAACACTGAAAAGTAGCCGGGGTCTGGGGGCCGCACGCCCCACTGGAGGGGCCGAACTGGACCGCGCAGGTCGCATTATTGTGACAGAGCCGTTGCTGAAATTTAGACAATATTTTTAAAGTCCTGATGTACTTTATAAAATTTAAGTGGACCTCAGTGCGCAGGGAGCTTAATTTAGTCCGATCGCGCAACCACAGCGCGCCGGGCGCTCACTGTCGCATTGCTTTAAGAGCGTCTTTGTGTTCCGAGTTGTAAGATGACGCTGCTCTCGAGCCATGCTCATCTGAAGCAGTTCCTGATCCGGTTTGACTTGTCTATTTCCCTTGCACGATCATCGTTTTTTTTCTCTAAAACTTTCGTCATGCTGGCTAAAACATTTGCTAATTAGGCAAATGAGTAATCAAATGATGTGACGAAAGTAGCGCCAAAATGCTGCCAAAAATAAGGCGGCTGTTGTCGCAACACTGGCCCCGTGAGGATGTGTTTCCCCCCCCCTGTAATTTGGTCTAGGAATGAGGGAACCTGTTCAAATTTGCCACACTACCTGAACAGACCCCCAGGAAGACAGAAAAAAAAAAAAAAACTGTTGGAGTCCAGGACTCACCGTTCTCAAAATAAGGGGGGGGGGAGGAGACATATCCTCATGGGGCCGCCGTGAGGATGTGTTCCCCCCCTGTAATTTGGCCTAGAAATGAGGTATCCTGTTCAAATTTGCCACACAACCTGAACAGACCCCCAGGAAGACAGAAAAAAACCCAGCTGGAGTCCAGCACTCACCGTTTTCAAAATAAGGGAGGGGGGGTACATATCCTCACGGGGCCGCCGTGAGGATGTGTTCTCCCCCTGTAATTTGGCCTAGGAATGAGGGAACCTGTTCAAATTTGCCACACAACCTGAACAGACCCCCAGGAAGATAGAAAAAAAGCCAGTCGATGTCCAGGACTCACCGTTCTCAAAATGGGAGGGGGGCACAAATTCTCACGGCTTGACATTTTGTATAGAGTTCCTGTTACAATTTTTATCCCCCCTCACTTTGCTTGGGACAAAAGGAGGCTTTTAATTATATTGCGCTGTCATTTTAAAGCAAATTAATAGATGCAACAATATTAATTTGCTTTGAAAATACCTGAGTAATAAAATGGATGGATGAATGATGATCACAATTTGTAATATATACTCCTTGTAGCATGTAACGGTACCCAAAATGAGGAGTTTCTTTGCATCGAGGTTTATGCAAAGAGCTGACGTAATTATATCGTTGCTTTTTGGTGAAGTGAATGAGTGTTCCATCTGTACGACTGGTCTTTGAATGCACCCCGCTTCAATGGCAGAACGCGGATGAACTTAAAGACATCAAATGAGAATAATTCTTTATAAAAATTAAAATTGACTGACGCAAACGTGAGTTATTCATGTTTTTATTGAAAACAACATAGTGCTGACGCCGTACGGCATCGGTTTTTCCCTTTCCAAACAAGGCGTGCGCGCTCCTGCGGCAGGGGGAACAAAATCTCACGGGGGAACCAGTGAAATACATTCTTTAGTTCTTGATCCTTGAGGTATTTTGACAAAAGCATGTTTGGAATACCAGTACTTAATGCAATGTCTCATTTACGGTTACGTATCTTAATGACTGCAAGTGGTTTCCAAGATACAGCACATGCTAGTTAAGCGATAAATTATACTGATTGTGATCGTTCATGCCTATCACTATATAGGTGCTTGGCAACAATGAAATTAGATCATTAAGGTTCAGGCAAAATTAAATGTTTTATTGACAGTATATCTTTTTTGTCAAGAATTGAAGGCCAAGTACACAAGTGACCCCATTGTTAGACCTAAATTTAAATACAGAAATGTACCAGTTTTTTAGTTTATTTTTTGACAAGCGCTGTTCTCCACAGGTTCATGTCAAAAGTGAAAGCAATTCAATGCATTTGAGTGAAATGGAAACTGCAACATAATTTGGTAACAGTAAACTTTATGTATCTTCACAAAACAAGCAGTCTGAAGAAATTATAACGAAAGTATATTTTCACGACTGCCTGAACTAACAAGAACATGCATTTGTGACATAACTAGGCCTCAGACGTCCTCCTCTTAATCTCATCGACGAGAACAGCTCTTGAAACATCAACCTGTTGGAAACAAGTTAAACAAAAGGAGATCATGGGATTTAGAAAGTAAATACCTTTGGCACATGGAAAAACTCAAAACACATGGTCATAGAAAACTACATTGTATCCAATAAAGACTTATCTATTTATATATCTTAATGATATCGTAATGTTAACATACACCAAACAACATCTGCACACAATAATGTTTGAAAATGCAACCTGTTAGTAATTGACAGTGGTCTACAACTGCATTGCATTATACAGATTGGTTTCTGATATTTTAATCATTTCATGCAGATAGGTTTACTAATGTATTAGAAACATGTTTTATATTGGGCTGTCGCAAACAAATCTTATCAAGTATTCTATCGATTATTAGAGTAATCCCACCCCTCCTTGTGGTGGGCTCACACTGCCAAGTTGACCCTTTTTATTTTTGGGGAAGTATAAAATGTAAAAATAAAAATATAAATAAAATAAATAAAACTGGTACCCAAGAACAGGATTGAATGATTATGGACCTGTCACCCTGACATCTGTGGTCATGAAATTCTTTGAGAGGCTGGTGTTGAGCCACCTGAAGGACATCACAGGGCCCCTGCTCGACCCCCTGCAGTTTGCCTACCAGGCAAACAGATCGGTGGATGATGCGGTCACCATTGGACTGCACTACTGCGCCACCTTGACACCCCAGGGGCGTATGCCAGGATCCTGTTTGTGGACTTCAGCTCGGCGTTCAACACCATCGCTCCCGATATCCTCCACCAGAAGCTCACCCAGCTCACGGTGCCTGCCTCCACCTGTCAGTGGATCACCAGCTTCCTGACCAACAGGAGGCAGCAGGTGAGGCTGGGGGGGCATCACATCTGACATCCGGACCACCAGCACTGGCGTCCCCCCAGGGGTGTGTACTCTCCCCATTGCTCTTCTTCGCTACACCAATGACTGCTCCTCAGGGGACTCTTTGGTGAAACTCCTCAAGTATGCGGATGACACCACTCTCATTGGACTAATCCGGGATGGGGACGAGACTGCGTACTGACAGGAGGTGGAGCGCCTAGTCCACTGGTGCAGCCAAAACCACGTGGAGCTGAAGACCATGGAGATGACAGTGGATTTCAGGAGACACCCATCGCCACTTCCACCCTTCATCATCGTCAGCAATGCTATTCCCACCACAGACACCTTCAAGTTCCTTGGATCCACAATCTCCCGGGACCTGAAGTGGACTGGCTATATAGACTCTGTCCGGAAGAAGGCCCAGCAGAGGTTGTACTTTCTGAGTCATCTCAGAAAGTTCAACCTGCCACAGGAGCTGCATAAAAACTTTATGCAATGCCATCATCCAGTCTATCCTCTGCACCTCCATCACTGTCTGGTTTGGATCGGCCACCAAACAAGACAAGCACAGACTGCAATGGACAATTAGGTCTGCGGAAAAGACAATCGGGACTAACCTCCCATCTGTACCTGTCCAGGACCAGGAAACATGCAAGTAACATCTCCACAGACCCTTCACACCCTGTTTAAACTCCTCCCCTCTGGACGGCGTTACAGAGTGCTGTACGCCAAAACCAGCAGACACAGACACAGCTTCTACCCCCAGACTGTCACTCTGATGAACTCTTACCACTCATAGAGACTCAGTCATCACTGTGCATTAACAGCCTGCTCTCGTCACCTAAATGTTGTTAGTTACCTGCATGTTGTCAGTCACTTAAATGTTGTACAGAGGCTGAGATCAACCGGAGTCAAATTTCGTGTTTGGCATGCACAAACTTGGTCAATAAAGCTGATTCTGATCCTAAAGTGGGAGTTTGGAGAAGGCATCCTTCAAATCAGGGACCTGTAGCAGTTTGCCAAAGAAGAACGGTCTAAAATTCCAGCAAAAGATTGTAAGAAACTAATTGATTGTTACCAGAAGTTCGCAGTTATTTTGTCTAAACGTTAGGGTTACCATACCAGCAAATCAGTGTGACTTCTGCTGTTGCCTTTGCAAGACCAGTTCAGATATGCGTTATCGCGAATTTACGCGACATTCAGGTGTTCGGCCATCCGCGGGGGGGGATAGCATACCAGCTCTGCCGATCCCCTGAAGCCGACTCACCAAACCTAGGTTAAGAACCACTGCTTTAGGAGCATCTTAGTGTTTTAGGATGGCTTTACTGCTCCCACTTGCTTCCTTTGGAAGCATGATTAGAGTTGATGCAATCCTCAGAGTAACGAGAACGTAATAACGAACGGAGTCAGTTGGCATGTGGGTCCTCTCGGCTCATCTCGCGAGGTTCGACAACCGAATTTCGTCCAAACTCCGAAGCAAAAAAAAAATCTAATTTTTTGTTTGAATACCAATTTGTTCGAGAACCGGGACGTTCGAAAACCGAGGCTCCACTGTATATACTTTAGTCCGGCCCATTTTTTGAGTTTTGTGTAAAATGACAATTGATTTGACTCTTCCATTCTCTTTTGTGTTTTCTTTCATTGCAAGCAAAATAATTAAGAATACTAATACCAAATCATTTGTAATTGCGATCATTGTCTTGCAGGGGTGCAAATACCTTTGGCCAGTGTGCGCACGGCTTGTTCGAATCTATAATTGCTCCGGTTGCATCAGCCTTGAATGCAAAATATTTCCACACATGACTCTTTGAGTAACCTGGCTTCTCAACAAGCCGGCATGTTGGACTTCCACTCCCACTTGCTGAAGCCACTATTACGAAAGACCAAAAGTTTTCTTCAGCGCCGCTGGCTGCTGCTCCGTGCTGCTCGCATGCGTATAGTGCCCCCCCTTTAGTTTCGGCACAAATCAGCACAGCTCGCCGAGTGAAAAGTTAAATATTCGGTTCTGACGGCACCAGAAAAAAGCAGGTATCCACGTATTTTTTGCATGTTGGTAACGAATTGGTACCAGAAGTATCAGTTCGTTCTTGTGACAACCCTAATATACATACACACACATATATATATAAAAATGCAGTGTTCTTAACCTGGGTTTGATCGAACCCTAAGGGTTCGGGTGAGTCGGTCTCAGGGGTTTGGAAGAGCCTCCACTCTGTGGCGTTTCGAACACACCTGATTTATCATGTAAATTTGTGATGACGCATAACTGAACTGGTCTCGCAAAGACAACAGCAGAAGTCACACTGATTTGAAGGTATGTAGTTTGTTGTCAGTTCAAGCATTGTGTTAGTTTTGTTTTTTGAACAAAGTGACGTTCATTCATGGCTCATTCTGTGCACCAGTAAAAATCTACATTATTTCTTGAATTTGAAAAAAAAAAAAAAAAAAAAAATTCACAACGATAAGGGTTACAGGTGCAGACTAAATTACGGGGTCTATTTTGTATTTAATCCACACAGGGTGCACCCTAACCCCCTCCATGAGTTGTCACCTTACCGTGGTGGAGGGGTTTGCGTGTCCCGATGATCCTATGTTGTCCGGGACTTTATGCCCCTGGTATGGTCACCCATGGCAAAAGGGTCCTAGGTGAGGGGCCAGACAAAGCACGGCTCAAAAAGCCCATTATGAAGAAAAACATATATGGACTTAGATTTCCCTCGCCCGGACGCGGGTCACCGGGGCCCACCTCTGGAGCATGGGCTCACCACCTGTGGGAGGGGCCAAAGGGGTCGGGTGCATTGTGAGCTGGGTGGCGGCCAAAGGCAGGGACCTTGGCGGTCCGATTCCCAGCTGCAGAAGCTGGCTCTTGGGACATGGAATGTCACCTCTCTGGCTGGAAAGGAGCCCGAACTGGTGTGTGAGGCAGAAAAGTTCAGACTAGATATAGTCGGACTTGCCTCCACACATAGTTTGGGTTCCAGTACTAGCCCTCTCGAGAGGGTCTGGACTCTCCACTCTGGAGTTGCCCACGGAGAGAGGTGTCGAGCAGGTGTGGGTATACTTATTGCCCCCCCAGCTGGGCGCCTGTACATTGGGGTTCACCCCGGTGAACGAGAGGGTAGCCTCCCTCCGCCTTCGGGTGGGGGGACAGGTCCTGACTGTTGTTTGTGTCTATGCCCCAAACAGCAGCTCAGAGTACCCACCATTCTTGGGGTCCCTGGAGGAAGTGCTGGAGAGCGCTCCTTCTGGGGACTCCATTGTTCTACTGGGTGACTTCAATGCTCATGTGGGCAATGACAGTGAGACCTGGAAGGGCGTGATTGGGAGGAACGGCCCCCCCGATCTGAACCCGGTGCTCTATTATTGGACTGTGCTCGACACGGATTTTCTATAATGAACACCATGTTCAAACATAAGGGTGTCCATGTGTGTACTTGGCACCAGGACACCCTAGGCCGCAGTTCGATGATCGACTTTGTAGTCGTGTCCTCTGATTTGCGGCCGCATGTTTTGTACACTCGGGCGAAGAGAGGGGCGGAGCTGTCAACTGATCACCACCTGGTGGTGGGTTGGCTCCGATGTTGGGGGAAGGTGCCGGTACGACCTGGCAGACCCAAATGCTCTGTGAGGGTCTGCTGGGAACGTCTGGCAGAATCCCCTGTCAGGAAGAGCTTCAACTCCCACCTCCGGCAGAGTTTTTCCCACGTCCGGGGGAGGCGGGGGACATTGAGTCCGAGTGGACCATGTTCCGTGCCTCCATTGCTGAGGCGGCCGACCGGAGCTGTGGCCGTAAGGTCGTTGGTGCCTGTCGTGGCGGCAATCCCCAAACCCGCTGGTGGACATCGGCGGTAAGGGATGACGTCAAGCTGAAGAAGGAGTCCTATCGGGCTGTTTTGGCCTGCGGGACTCCGGAGGCAGCTGACAGGAACCGGATGGCCAAGCGGAACGCGGCTTCGGCGGTTGCTGAGGCAAAAACCCGGGCGTGGGAGGAGTTTGGAGAGGCCATGGAGAATGACTTCTGGACGGCTTCGAGGAAATTCTGGTCCACCATCCGGCGTCTCAGGAGGGGGAAGCAGTGCAACGTCAACACTGTTTACAGTGGGAATGGCGTGCTGCTGACCTCGACTCGGGACGTCGTGAGTCGGTCGGGAGAATACTTCGAAGACCTCCTCAATTCCACCTACACGCCTTCCATTGAGGAAGCAGGGCCTGGACACTCTGAGGCGGATCCGCCAATCTCTGGGGTCGAAGTCACTGAGGTAGTTAAAAAAAACTCCTCGGTGGCAAGGCCCGTAGTTCTTAAAGGCTATGGATGTTGTGGGGCTGTCATGGCTGACACACCTCTACAACATTGCGTGGACATCGGGGACAGTGCCTCTGGATTGGCAGACTGGGTGGTGGTTCCCCTCTTTAAGAAGTGTGTTCCAATTACAGGGGAATCACACTCCTCAGCCTCCCTGGTAAGGTCTATTCAGGGGTGCTGGAGAGGAGGGTCCGTCGGGAGGTCGAACCTCGGATTCAGGAGGAGCAGTGTGGCTTTCGTCCTGGCTGTGGAACAGTGGACGAGCTCTACACCCTCGGCAGGATCCTCGAGGGTGCATGGGAGTTCGCCCAACCAGTCCACAATATTTTGTGGACTTGGAGAAGGCGTTCGACCGTGTCCCTCGGGAGGTTCTGTGGAGGGTGCTTCGGGAGTACAGGGTGCCGAGCCAACTGATAAGGGCGGTTCGGTCCCTGTATCACCGATGCCAGAGTCTGGTCCGCATTTTCGGCAGTAAGTCGGATTCGTTCCCAGTGAAGGTTGGACTCCGCCAAGGCTGCCATTTGTCACCGATTCTGTTCATAATTTTTATGGACAGAATTTTTAGGCGCAGCCGAGGCGTTGAGGGGGTCCGGTTTGGGGACCTCAGCATCGCATCTCTGCTTTTTGCAGATGACGTGGTGCTGTTGGCTTTTTCAGGCCGTGATCTCCAGCTCTCACTGGAACGGTTCGCAGCCGAGTGTGAAGCGGTCGGGATGAGGGTCAGCACCTCCAAATTTGAGTCCATGGTCCTCTCCAGTCGGAAAAGGGTGGAATTCACTCTCTGGATCGGGGATGAGATCCTGCCCCAAGTGGAAGAGTTCAAGTATCTTGATACTTCCCCTCACTTCACGAGTGAGGGGAGGATGGAGCGCGAGATCGACAAGCGGATCGGTGCAGCGTTGGCAGTAATGTGGACCCTGTACCGATCCGTCGTGGTGAGGAGAGAGCTGAGCCAAAAGGCGAAGCTCTCAATTTACCGATCGATTTACACTCCTACCCTCACCTATGGTCACGAGCTATGGGTCGTGACCGAAAGAACGAGATCCCGGATACAAGCGACCGAAAGAAGTTTTCTCCGCAGGATGTCCGGGCTCTCCCTTAGAGATAGGATGAGAAGCTCGGTCATCCGGGAGAGACTCGGACTAGAGTCGCTACTCCTCCACGTTGAGAGGAGCCAGATGAGGTGGCTCGGGCATCTTATCAGGATGCCTCCTGGACGCCTCCTTGGGGAGGTGTTCCGGGCATGTCCCACCGGTAGGAGACCCCGGGGACGACCCAGGACGCGCTGGAGAGACTATGTCTCTCAGCTGGCCTGGAAACGCCTTGGGATCCCCCGGGATGAGCTGGATGAAGTGGCTGGGGAGAGGGAAGTCTGGAAGTCCCTCCTAAAGCTGCTGTCCCCGCGACCCGACCCCAGATAAGCGGAAGAAGATGGATGGATGGATGGAGGGCGCACCACATTATAGGGCGCATACATGCCATTATTTACGGTAAACAAACAAATTAAAAAAAAAACGTCACGGGAGCAAGAAAGTGAGTTCGGTTGTACTTTATTCTACTGTTTAACCATGTACTCTACTGTACTCACATTATTGTTGATCGATATTCATACGCAAATACGTCCAAGTCCTCATCTTCTGTATCCAAATTAAACAGTTGGGCAAGTTCGTCATCTGACGGTTGTACTTTATTCTACGGTTTAACCATGTACTCGACTGTAGTCACATTATGGTTGATCGTTATTCATACGCAAATCCGTCCAAGTCCTCATCTTCTATATCCAAATTAAACAGCTGGGCAAGTTCGCCATTTGACATGCCAATTTCCCTCATCATTGTCTCGTCGTTGTCACGTTGCTCTTCGGCAATGATCCCGGCTGTCCAGGAAGCTTGAATTGTGCCTCGTAGGCATGTCTCTTTGTCTGCTATTTTAGCGCCCTAATGCTGTTTTCTTTGCACAAACGATTGTATTTACACTGCTCAAAAAAATTAAAGGAACAGTTTTTATCAGGGTATTGCATGAATTCAATTAGACTTTTCGTTTTGGTCAGGTACGTGGCAGAAGGGGTTGTTAATCAGTTTCAGCTGCATTGGTGTTGATCGAATTAACAACAGGCGCACTAGAGGGGCAACAACGAGATGGTCCCCAAAACAGGACTGGTTTTGCAGGTGGAGGCCATTTCAAGTTCCTCCCTCTTGATCTTTTTTAACTGTTTTTCCACAAGTGTTGGCTTTAGCTAGAGTCATTATCACGACTGGGAGCATGAGGCGATTTCTTAACCCTCCTGAAGTTGCGCAGATTGTCCAACTCCTCCAGGATGGCACATCCACGCATGCTGTTGCAAGAATATTTGATGTGTCTCCCAGTACAATCACCAGAGCATGGAGGAGATTCCAGGAGACAGGCAGTTACTCTAGGAGAGCTGGACAGGGCCATAGACGGTCCTCATTCCATCAGCAGGACCGATATCTGCTACTTTGTGCAAGGAGGAACAGATTGAGCACTGCCCGAGCCCTACAGAACGACCTCCAGCCAGGCTACTGGTGTGAATGTCTCTGCCCAAACAGTCAGAAACAGACTTCACGAGGGTGGCCTCAGGGCACGGCGTCCTATAGTGTGCCCTGTGCTCATTGCTCAGCACCGTGGAGCTCGATTGGCATTTGCCATAGAACAGCAGAATTGGGAAATCTGTCACTGGTGCCCTGTGCTTTTCAAAGATGAGAGCAGGTTTATCCTGGGCACCTGTGATAGACATGAAAGAGTCCGGAGAAGCCAAGGAGAGCGCTATGCTGCCTGCAACATCATTCAGCATGACCGGTTCGGTGTTGGGTCAGTGATGGTCTGGGGAAGCATTTCCATGGAGGGACGAACAGACCTCTACAGGCTAGAGAACGGCAGTCTGACTGCCATTAGGTATCAGGATGAAATCCTTGCACCCATGGTCAGACCCTACGCTGGTGCAGTAGGTCCTGGGTTCCTCCTGATCCACAACAACGCCTGGCCTCATGTGGCAAGAGTATGCAGACAGTATCTGGAGGATGAAGGAATTGACACAATTGAATGGCCCTCGCGATCACCTGATCTAAACCCAATAGAACACCTCTGGGACATAATGTTTCGGTTCATCAGACGCCGTCAGGTTGCTCCTCAGACCTTACAGGAGCTTGCTGATGCCCTTAGACAGAGCTGGGAGGACATCCCACAAGACACCATCCGTCGTCTCATTAGGAGCATGCCGTGACGTTGTCAAGCATGCATACAAGCTTGTGGGGGCCACACAAGATATTGAAAATAATCTTGAGTTGCAGAAATTGAATTTAGGCAAAATGGACGAGCCTGCCACATAATTTTTTCACTTTGATTTTTGGGGTGTCTATATACTGAGCCCTCTGTAGGCTGAAAACTTATTTCCATCAAAAGATCCTTCCTTTTGTTTCTGAGACATTAAACTGTCCATATCAGTATAAATATCCAACTTTTTTTTTCACCATTGAAATCTGATGTGTTTTCAAAGTGTTCCTTTAATTTTTTTGAGCAGTGGATTTATCAATGGCAGCTGAGGTACGTACTCTATGTCTTACGTGAAGTCCTCTGATTGGTTTACAGCCCCGATCTACGTAAAACGTAATGTCCTCTGATTGGTTCATCTGGTCTACATATTACGCCTGTTTATTACGTTTCTGTGTGGTGGAAGCCACACAAAACAACTTTACAGACCTGCACAAACGGTAGTATTTCTTTATCAATGGCGACGGAGGTACGTACTCTGCATGGAGAAATAGTATTATTTACCAATGGTGGCGGAGGTACGTATTCCTCTACATGTCGTTTGATTGGTTCATTGGGTGCCTGTATATTACGTTTTTGTGTAGCAGAAACCACACAAAACAACTTTACTGATTTGCACAAACAGGTTTGCGCAAACGATACTATTTATTTACCAATGGCGGTGAAGGTACGTACTCCTCTGCATGTAACGTCTAGTCCTCTGTTTTTTTAGTCCCGATCTACGTATGTAAAACATATGTCCTCTGATTAGTTCATCGGCTCTTCATATTACGCCTGTATATTACGGAAGCCACACAAAACAACATGACAGATTTTTGAATTTGGTCCACACAAAAGGCGCACCTTATCAAAAGGCGCACCTTTGTTTTTTGAGAAAATTAAAGGCCTTTATGTGCAACTTTTGGTTGTGAAAATACAGTAAGTTTATTTTTCACTAAAGAGGGGTTCGCTGAATGCCCATATAGAATTGGTGGGTGTGAGGGTTGATATATATGTTAGGGTTGATAAGGTAGTGTTATCCTATGCTTATGTTGGAATGTAGCCCGTAGTAAATAACCTAGCTGGATTAGTTTTATGCTTATGCTGGAATGCAACCTGTAGTAAATAACCTAGCTTGTCCTGCCCTACTCAACGTCGTAAAACACCTCCTGCTATGCTTTGACTAGAGGTCAAGGGCTTCAACTTCATCCTGTACAGTCTTTTCCCCCACCCTGTTTCTCTCAATAAAAATGCTCTTGCATGAGGCCTGAGTCAGACCTCATTCGATCATTGCTGTATGCACAGCGACGGATGACTCTCCATCTGCAGGTGTTCAAAAGGGCATACTTAGAGTGAGCACTGCTCTAACAGTGGGGTTTGGTACCTCCATCAAGGTTAAGAACCACTGATATACAGTATACATACATACACATGTATACATACACGTATACACATGTATATAAACATGTATAAACACAAATATGTATATACACACACATATATATAATGCCCATCTCAATATCTCTTTTTTTTTTTACCATTTTCTTTAAAATAAAACTGAACACGGTCTGAATAATTTGCACAATAAAGTGCATTGCACACTGTACCTCCTCTCTGGTGGCCACAACACGGAGTTTGACAACGCCATCTTTTAGCTCCTGTTCACCAAGAATCGCCACAAGGGGGATCCCAGAATCCTCACAGTGCTGTAGCTGACTGAGCAATTTTGGGTTCCTCTTGTACATCACCTCAGCCTTCAAACGAGCACAGTAAAAAAAAAAAAAAAAAATCTCCTATTAGTACTTTGGCACACTGAATTGTGTAAACTAATGATTATTAGGAGTGCAACAGTATAAGTATAAATATAAAGATTCAATAATATGGGACACTTTTGGTATGATAAAGGGCATACCCAACGGTGCAAGTTCCTAAATGGAACATTAATTGAGTGACAGGAAGCGTGACTGCTTCGCCCGCCCCTCATTATACCCCATAAACAAAGTGCAAGTCAGCCTCTGGCTAGCAGAAGCATTCCCGAATGTGCCTAGTAACTGGTTTTATTTTGGAAACTAACCCAAGTTATTCACACAAAATTTCACATATTTTTGGCAACATGGCAAAGAATAAAAAGTATGAAAATCTATAGGGTACAGAAATGTTTGAAACTATTTGTAAGTTTATTAACTGCTACTAAAACTCATTCACTTCCTATGACTATTTTTCTCTCAAGAATCCTCAAATTCAATACCAAGTATGTACTGTATTTGAACAATGGAACTTCGTCTGTGATAGCGAACAATTCGGATAATGACCAAAGATTTTGCAAAGAAAGAAATGGCCCAGTTCACAAACAATTTCTTGGTTAGCGAACACCTACATCACTAAAGAACAAAATCAGATGTTCTTCTTTGTTTACTAAATGTTTTCTCATGTTTAAATTCTTTATTTTTTTATGTTTATTTGATTATATTTTTACTGTTATAACGGTTCTCATTTACTTTTCAATTTTATTTTGATCTACTTTACTATTTCTAATGGGGACATTGATTCGGAGAGCGACCGTTTCGGATAGCGACTGACTTGTCGGAACGGATTGTATTCCGTTAACCGAGGTTTCACAGCATACATTTTATGGGCGTTCTGTTCAGGGTTTTAAGCTGCTGATACCGATCATGAGTATGATAAGCCAATACCAATGTCATGGATTTTGTGCCAGATTTTAAATTTTAGAGCTGCAAGTACCGTTTTCCTCAAATAATCTATTATGTTAATATTTTAAATAAATTTCAAAAACATTTGTTAAATTCTTATCCCTTTGTGATTAAAAAAAAAAAAAAAAAAAAAAAAAAAAGAGGCGTCGCCTCACAGTTCAGAGGTGCAGGATTGGATTCCGGCCTTCTGGTGAGGAGTTTAATGTTCTCCCCTGTGGGTGTTTTCTCCAGGTACTGTTGTTATGTTTGCCCTGCAATTGGGTGGCAACCGGTTCAGGGTGTCCCCAGCCTACTACTCGTCATCTGGGATAAGCTTCAGCGCGCACGAGTCCCACATGAGGATAAGCGGTACAAAAAACGAATGAATGAAAATAATAAAAAAAAAAAAGAAAATTATATTGCTTGCTAGCAAGCACTACAGAAATGGACGTATTGTATCCATATTTTAGGAAGATATTATCCGATAACCCCCTACACAGACACAGTGAGTGATTTTTATTCTGAACATATACGACAATTAAAAACAATGAGCATAATAAACACAAATATTTGCAAAAAGCTTAATGACATGATCCAAAGGGTTGCAAACTGAAAATTACTCCCATCTCTTATTTACTGAACCTATGCTTATGTATGAAACAAGCTTTACATTACATCACAAATAATTGTAAATAAATATCAACGGGGTTGGCACGATGGAGCACTGGTTAGCGTAGTTGGTCTCCTCTTTGCATCTTCTCTGAAGAGTGGCAACATGGGAGCCTCAAAACAACTGATAAATGACCTGAAAATGATTGTTCAACGTCATGGTTTAGGGCAGGGGTGTCAAACTCATTTCACATTGTGGGCCACATGCGGCCTCGGTAGATTTCAAGTGGGCCGAACTGTTAAAATTATACCATAGTCTGTTATAAATAACCAAAATATCATGTCTTTCCTTTTTTTAGTGTAAAGAAGCACAAGAACATTAGGAAAATGTTGACATTTACTGAACATTCGTTTCATGAAACACCTCAGATTTCCTTAGACAAATGTCTAAAATGTCTTCGGCTGTTGTGGTGTCCATCATTGGCACCAACTCAAGAAACTCTTCAGTAACAGTAAATGTCTCATCAACTCCACGAATACCGTATTTTCTGGACTATAAGGCGCACCGGACTGTCAGGCGCACCTGCAATGAATGGCCCATTTTAAAACTTTGTCCACATATACGGCGCACCGGACTATAGGGCGCACCATTAATGCAATCACAATATAATAACTTGAAATAGTGAAAACAATAACAATATATCAATAATATTAATGTGAAACAACACACAAAATAAACATGTAAGGCTTACTTTAATAAGTACAAAACAAAACAGTCAGATAGATCAGTAAACTTTAAAACTTAAAGTTAAAGATTAAAATAATAACAAATGAACAATTTTATGAAAGCTGAATGATTTTTTTTTATTAGATGCATTAAGTTTGTTTTATTGTTGTTATTGTTGTATGAATAATAAGGGTGATATTGGTGTTTGTGACTGCAGTAAACAGGCCAGGTTGCATCATGTCAGATTTTCAATCCAAATCAAATCATTCTCCGTTTCATCTTTTTTATTTCAACTTCAGACACAACAAATTACTTTATAATCACAAAATAATGATCCATAGTCTTTTTGATTCATGATTCACAGTCTTCAATGGGCCACTTATGATTGATTTTATGACACAATGCTTCGGGCCAGTTTAAATTTAGATGCGGGCCGCATTTGGTCCATCAATAAGGCGGACTGGACTATTAGGTGCACTGTCGGCTTTTGAGAAAATTTGAGGTTTTTAGGTGCGCCTTATAGTCCGGAAAATATGGTAAATAAGGCCAGTTGTGCCACGTCTGTGATGTTAGTGCTCTTGTCAATTGCAACGGAAAATGCAATAAATGACTCGACTCTGTTTCAATTGGCTGTCTAAATCTGCTGATACTAGGTCCGAAATCCTCTCTACTATAGTATTCCTCGTCAGGCTAATATTAGCAAAAGCTTGTTGTTTCTCGGGCCATACAAGTTCAGCCGCCTTCATCATGCATCGTTTAACAAAGTTACCGTCAGAATACGACTTTGATGCTAATGCTATTTTGTTGGCAATTAGTTAGCTGGCTTTTATCGCTGCTTCGCTGACTTGTCGGCTCTGGATGAAAGTTGACTGCTGTTTCCTCAGACCCGCCTGCAATTCGTTGATCTTATCTCTTCTCACTTGTCCTTGCAAGCCGTCATATTTTTCGCTGTGAAGAGTCTCGTAGTGGCGTCGAATATTATATTCCTTCAATAACGAAACTTGTTGCAAACACATCAAGCACAAAGGTTTTCCGTGCATTTCTATAAATAAGGACGTGGTCCATTTTTCATTGAAAATTCTACACTTCGTATCTACTTTTCCCCGTTTGGATAATGACATTTTGCCTAATGAGGGTGTAGGGGAGGGGTAGAGAACAGGTAACAAGCAGCAATTGGCGCATTGCTGCCGTCTGCTGTGTTGGGTCGGTCTGCCGTCTGCTGTGTTGGGTCTGTCTTCTCTGATCAAAACAATGTTGTCTTCTACTCTGATCAAAACAATGTTGTCTTCTACTCTGATCAAAACAGTGTGCCCCACATACCGGCCGTATGTTTGACACCCCTGCCTAAGACGATCGATATGAAACACAAAAACATAAAGGGGCACGGCAAAGGCATGCGTATCATCGAGTTCGCGACAGAGTACAGCCGGTGTTGTGCCAAAGTAGGTCTCCCCTGCTGCAGGAGCAGCACGCATTGAGTGAAAGATGGAAGCCATTGCTGTGTGGCAGACAGTACCAGCTTGTTTTCAATAAAAACAAAAAAGAACACACTTTTGTGTTTGTCAATTTCCATCTTTAGGTTCCTTTTATTTCCTTTTTTTAAGTTCTCACACGCGTTCAGCGTGAGGTGCGTTCAATGACCACTCACACAGTTGGAAACTCATTAACCCTTGTTATCATAATCATACTGTCTTTGAGCAAGACATTGAACTTTAATTCGCGCCCAGTAGGGCCTGGTTCATGGCACCATCACTGTCAGAAAAATGTGTATATATATGTTATCATGCGTTCTCTAATGAGTACTTAATCACAATATTACTGCAAAATATGCTTGCTGTTTTGCCTTGCTGTTTCTAATCGTGTGCAACAGAAGAGAAAGGTTGTGGCTGGGGGAAGGGAGCGGTGACGGCTGTGTCAAGCAAGATACTGCTGACAACTCAGAGAACATCCACCAAAATAGCATCAAAGGATGTGCCATGACCCTCCAAGAGAACATCACGTTCCTCTTTCCATCTAGACGTTCCTCTTTCTATCTGACAGAGCCGAAGAAAGCTGCTGATTACTTAAACTGTTTTGCTGATATTGTCTTGTGAGAATTTGCTGATATTGTCTTGTGAGAATTTAACACCTTGTGCATCACTTCTTGTTTCTTGTTTACGAGACGAAGCCCACGCGCTTTTTCCCCTCCCTTAGGGGCTTGTCGTCTCACACTGTGGATAGGACAAATCCAAATAAAAAGAGCGGGAGTGCAGACAGATATTCAGTGTGAGTAGGATTGTTGTAAGCGATCTGTACTGCACTCCTCGCGAGCATTAAATCCATATTCTGTCTCACTTGTGTTTGTCTGCTGATACTTTTCTCTTATACAGATATTCAGTCAGCGAATTGAACCTGACAATCACTTTACTTTTCCTGTATCTTGGTGTATTTTCACCAAGTGTGGCAAATTTGAATAGGTGCCCCTTTCTAGAAGCAAAATTACAAGGGTACTCATTCGAACAGCAGCCCTCTTAGAATAAGTCAACCCGTGACAATAAGTACCCCCCCTCCCCTCCCCTCCCGTTTTAGCCAACGTGATTCCTGACGGCCTAATGACTTTTTCACGTGGCTCAGTCATAGAGTGATAGTCTCACAACTTATAAGTGGTGGGTTCAACTCTTAATTGCACCAAAATGTAATAATAGGTACGTGACCACATTGCAAGGAGTACGTCGAAGCACACAATAATTTATTAGCCTAACTTTGTGTCTTCTTGGGGGTACTTTAAGTACCGTATTTTTCGGACTATAAGTCGCGTTTTTTTTCATAGTTTGGGTGGAGGGCGACTTATACTGAGGAGCGACTTATATGTGAATTTTTTCACAAATTTTCAAAATTAAAAAAATCAATGAAGTGAAACAGTGATAAACGAGCCGCGAGCAAGGGATTACTGTAATTTGAATTTCAAGTGATGTTAGCAGCGTGGCGGGGCGGTTGTTTACATAAAAGACAAAGATTCGATCACGGGATGACGAAGATGACGAAGGGCCCCACGTACTGCCGGCATCATTAGCGGCTTTGTTTGTAAGTGACACGGAGGACGAAGAGTTTGAAGGATTTAATGATTTGGAGTGACACAGAAGGTTTGAAAAACTATTATAGCTTTTGCGCACGCCCGGTCCTCCTCTACGGAGCTCTCTTTCACCTCCGTGGATGGAAGTCGGGGGCCGGCGCTCGGCTGGGTGGCTGTCTGGGGACGGTGGATGGGGCTCGGACATGGCTTTTACGCACGCCCGGTCCTATTCTATGGAGGTCTCTTCCACCTCCGTGGCTGGAAGTGCCACCTCCGGGGGGATGGGAGTCCACGCCGCCACACGCCTGGAAGTCGACGCCGGTGCTTGGGGCCGTGTGGCGGTGAACTATTTATGTGATAGTTATTTGATATACAGTGGAGCCTCGGTTTTCGAGCACAATCCGTTCCAGAAGGCTGTTCGAGAAGTGAATCGTTCAAATCCCGAATCATGTTTTCCCGTTACAAATAATGGAAAAAAATTTAATCTGTCCCAAGCAAAAAAAAAAAAAAAAAAAAACGCCTTTTTTAAGCCTTTTTTCATTTGCACATTTTTGTCCAATCGCGCAACTGCAGTGCACCGCCGAACACGCAACCGTAGCACGTCGTCCACTGCGCAACTGCACCGCGCTGGTCGGATTATTGTGACAGAGCCGTCGCTGAAATTTAGAAAATATTTTTAAAGTCCTGATGTACTTTCCAAAATTCAAGTGGACATCAGTGCGTAGGGAGCTTAATTTTGTCCGATCGCGCAACTGCAGCGCGCCAGGCGCTCACTGTCGCATTGCTTTAGGAGCGTCTTTGTGTTTTAGGATGGCTTTATTGCTTCCACTTGTTTCCTTTGGAGGCATGATTAGAGTTGATGCAATCCTCAGAGTAACAAAAATGTAATAACGAATGTAGTCAGTTGGCATGTAGGTTCTCTTGGCTCATCTCGCGAGGTTCGACAACCGAATTTCGTCCGACATCCGAAGCAAAAAAAATCTCTAATTTTTTGTTCGAATACCGATTTGTTCGAGGGGACGTTGTACGGGACGTTCGAAAACCGAGACGCCACTGTATTTCATTTTGTGTAGCAAAATGTATGTTTTTATCGTTACAGTTCAGTAGTTGTTGGCTCGCTGAACTCTTGTTTTGTTAAATAAAGAGCCGTTTACCAAACCCACGTCTTTCCTTGTACTTTGTTAATGCTATGATATAGTTATATACTAGATCTGTGGAATAACGACGAGGCTGATGTATGTCAGGGCGCACGCGTGGCGTTGTTGACAAAGGACGAGGAATTTGATCGATGGATTTAATGATATGGAGTGACACAGATGGTGTGATATTATTGCTTTTATGCTTTTATTTGGTCCGTGAGTCGTCACCTTATCGTGGTGGAGGGGTTTGCGTGCCCCTATGATCCTAGGAGCCATGTTGTCGGGGGCTTCATGCCCCTGGTAGAGTCACCCATGGCAAACGGGCCCTAGGTGAGGGGCCAGACAAAGCACGGCTTGCACAAGCCCCTTATGATGAATAACAAATGAATTTTGTTTTCCCTTGCCCGGACGCGTGTGTGCGAGGCAGATAAGTTCCGACTAGACATAGTCGGACTTTCCTCCACGCACAGTTTGGGTTCCGGTACAAGCCCTCTCGAGAGGGGCTGGACTCTCTTCCACTCTGGAGTTGCCCACGGTGATCGACTTTGTCCAAAAAAGTCAAAGTCTGCTTTATTGTCAATTTCTTCACATGCCAAGACACACAAAGAGATCGAAATTACGTTCCCACTATCCCACGGCGACAAGCCATAGTTCACAATGTACATACAAGTAAACAACACAAGAAAAATAAAACAAGAAGGCACAATCAATGAATAAATGAGAGATGAATAAATAATAAATGAACAAATGACACAATAAATAAGCAAAGGACGCTTCGTAGAAGGGGGAAGAGAGTTCAGGATCCTAACACCCTGGAGAATGAAGCTGTTGGTGAGTCTGGCGGTGCGGGAGCGCAGGCTCCTGTACCTCTTACCAGAGGGCAGAAGGTCAAACAAAGAGTGAGCGGGATGACTCACATCACTCACTATTGTGGTCGCCTTGCGGGCAAGATGGGAGGCGTAAATGCCCTTCAGGGAAGGGAGTGAAGCGCCAATAATCTTACCAGCCGTGTTCACAATGCGCTGCAGGGCCTTCATGTTGTATTCAGTGCAGCTACCACCTCAGACAGAGATAAAACTGGAGAGGACGCTCTCAATGGTGCCACGGTAGAATGTAGTCATGACGGCCGGAGGAGCACTTGCTCGCCTGAGTTTCCACAGGAAGTACAGGCGGCACTGAGCTTTCTTCGCCAGTGACACGGTGTTGGCGGACCAGGAGAGGTCTTCACTGATGTGCACCCCCAGAAATTTGGT
Organism: Syngnathus scovelli; assembly: GCF_024217435.2. Lineage (NCBI taxonomy): Eukaryota > Metazoa > Chordata > Actinopteri > Syngnathiformes > Syngnathidae > Syngnathus > Syngnathus scovelli. The sequence continues at coordinate 2,554,870 of NC_090847.1, read as the reverse complement.
GCTGCTCACCCTCTCCACCACAGCACCGTCGATGGTCAGCGGCAGGTGTTGGGTGTGACCTTTCCGGAAGTCAACAACAATTTCCTTGGTCTTGTTGTTGTCGTGTCCCGATGATCCTAGAAGCCATGTTGTCCGGGACTTTATGCCCCTGGTATGGTCACCCATGGCAAAAGGGTCCTAGGTGAGGGGCCAGACAAAGCACGGCTCAAAAAGCCCATTATGAAGAAAAACATAGATGGACTTAGATTTCCCTCGCCCGGACGCGGGTCACCGGGGCCCACCTCTGGAGCATGGGCTCACCACCTGTGGGAGGGGCCAAAGGGGTCGGGTGCATTGTGAGCTGGGTGGCGGCCAAAGGCAGGGACCTTGGCGGTCCGATCCCCGGCTGCAGAAGCTGGCTTTTGGGACATGGAATGTCACCTCTCTGGCTGGAAAGGAGCCCGAACTGGTGTGTGAGGCAGAAAAGTTCAGACTAGATATAGTCGGACTTGCCTCCACACACAGTTTGGGTTCCAGTACTAGCCCTCTCGAGAGGGTCTGGACTCTCCACTCTGGAGTTGCCCACGGAGAGAGGCGTCGAGCAGGTGTGGGTATACGTATTGCCCCCCCAGCTGGGCGCCTGTACATTGGGGTTCACCCCGGTGAACGAGAGGGTAGCCTCCCTCCGCCTTCGGGTGGGGGGACAGGTCCTGACTGTTGTTTGTGTCTATGCCCCAAACAGCAGCTCAGAGTACCCACCATTCTTGGGGTCCCTGGAGGAAGTGCTGGAGAGCGCTCCTTCTGGGGACTCCATTGTTCTACTGGGTGACTTCAATGCTCATGTGGGCAATGACAGTGAGACCTGGAAGGGCGTGATTGGGAGGAACGGCCCCCCCGATCTGAACCCGGTGCTCTATTATTGGACTGTGCTCGACACGGATTTTCTATAATGAACACCATGTTCAAACATAAGGGTGTCCATGTGTGTACTTGGCACCAGGACACCCTAGGCCGCAGTTCGATGATCGACTTTGTAGTCGTGTCCTCTGATTTGCGGCCGCATGTTTTGTACACTCGGGCGAAGAGAGGGGCGGAGCTGTCAACTGATCACCACCTGGTGGTGGGTTGGCTCCGATGTTGGGGGAAGGTGCCGGTACGACCTGGCAGACCCAAATGCTCTGTGAGGGTCTGCTGGGAACGTCTGGCAGAATCCCCTGTCAGGAAGAGCTTCAACTCCCACCTCCGGCAGAGTTTTTCCCACGTCCGGGGGAGGCGGGGGACATTGAGTCCGAGTGGACCATGTTCCGCGCTTCCTTTGTTGAGGCGGCCGACCGGAGCTGTGGCCGTAAGGTCGTTGGTGCCTGTCGTGGCAGCAATCCCCGAACCCGCTGGTGGACATCGGCGGTAAGGGATGCCGTCAAGCTGAAGAAGGAGTCCTATCAGGTTGTTTTGGCCTGCGGGATTCCGGAGGCAGCTGACAGGAACCGGATGGCCAAGCGGAACGCGGCTTCGGCGGTTGCTGAGGCAAAAACCTGGGCGTGGGAGGAGTTTGGCGAGGCCATGGAGAATGACTTCCGGACGGCTTCAAGGAAATTCTGGTCTACCATCTGGTGTCTCAGGAGGGGGAAGCAGTGCAACGTCAACACTGTTTACAGTGGGGATGGCGTGCTGCTGACCTCGACTCGGGACGTCGTGAGTCGGTGGGGAGAATACGTCGAAGACCTCAATTCCACCTACACGCCTTCCATTGTGGAAGCAGAGCCTGGGGACTCTGAGGCGGACTCTCCAATCTCTGGGGTAGAAGTCACTGAGGTAGTTGAAAAACTCTTCAGTTGCAAGGCCCCGGGGGTGGATGAGATCCGCCCGGAGTTCTTAAGGGCTCTGGATGTTGTGGGGCTGTCATGGCTGACACGCCTCTACAACATTGCGTGGACATCGGGGACAGTACCTCAGGATTGGCAGACTGGGGTGGTGGTTCGCCTCTTTAAGAAGGGGGACCGGAGGGTGTATTCCAATTACAGGGAAATCACACTCCTCAGCCTCCCTAGTAAAGTCTATTCAGGGGTGCTGGAGAGGAGGGTCCGTCGGGAGGTCGAACCTCGGATTCAGGAGGAGCAGTGTGGCTTTCGTCCTGGCCGTGGAACAGTGGACCAGGTCTACACCCTCAGCAAGATCCTCGCGGGTGCATGGGAGCTCTCACTGGAGCGGTTCGCAGCCGAGTGTGAAGCGGTCGGGATGAGGGTCAGCACCTCCAAATCCGAGTCCATGGTCCTCGGTCGGAAAAGAGTGGAATGCCCTTTCCGGATCGGGGATGAGAACCTGCCCCAAGTGGAGGAGTTCAAGTATCTTGGGGTCTTGTTCACGAGTGAGGGGAGGATGGAGCACGAGATCGACAAGCGGATCGGTGCAGCGTCGGCAGTAATGCGGACTCTGTACTGGTCCGTCGTGGTATAAAGAGAGAGCTGTAGATGAAAATTAGTTTTGACTATATGTCCGTTACCCTCTCTGTGCTTCTACCTTGTCGTGGTGGAGGGGCTTGCGTGCCTTAGTGATCCTGAGAGCTCTGCCAGCCGGGGGCTACGGTCTACGGCAGGTCTAATCAAGCCGGACAGGTCAAAGATGAAAGGTCGGACGAAAAGTGGCACCTGGTCCTCCTGGTAGGGGCTTGGGCATAGGGGCTAACAACCCCTTACCGTAAAAACAACGAGGGTTACAGAAACTACAACAAATAATTAACCAAACACAACTCTTGGACCCGCTGAAGACTCAAGCCAACCAACTAGCAATATGATTGCTCCTGATGAAAGCCCTCAGAGGGAAGTTAGGAACATGATGAGTTTTCTTGGGCCCAAATCCAAGATACGCCTTGGAACATGGAATGTTCACACCATGTACAAGGCATCCAGGCTAGGTCAACTACGCAAGGAAATGGACAACTACAAGTTGGACATACTTGGGGTAAGTAAATGCAGGTGGACAGGCTCAGGTAAGATAACTAAATAAATAATTCATTAATAGAATACAGTAAAATTCCCTGCAGTATATGTTTTAAGCACAATTTCTCACAGTCATGGCATGGAAGTATTACCATAGTGGCAATATTGTTTAGTCATTTAGTGCTTAATGAATTAAAATTTCACGAGAGATGTCACTAAGATGGTTAAAATGCACCTTATACTGTGTAATAAAATTAAAAAATTACAATTTAATTAATTTAACTAATAATTTAACACAATTCCAAGGTAGTATTCTTCACATTTTGAAATATGCTATACAAGGTGCACATAGCATATTTTTGGATCATTTACATGCCTTCCATTACCTCACCCTCAATGGCCATTTACATTATGACAACACCAATAGAATATATTTAATAAACCAACCCATAACGTCAATCTAAGTCACACAGTGTGTGCATAGCTTAGCTCATGAGAGAAGCTAGCCAGCTAACTAATAGGCTAACGGTTGAGGCTTACTTTACTCGTAATAAACATTGACAAACTTAAACAACAAATAAATAACATAGCTACCTGCAAATGCGGAAGCTGCTCCTTTCTCTCAGAATATCTTGCGTTTTGCCATGTAGTGTTAAGCGAAAACCAACAGCCGACTTCACCCACAGCTGTTGTATACCTACGTAGGCCTGAGATTGGCTGAATAATGTCACGTGATTTGTAGCTTTGCGTGCTATTGGTTAAACTTGCATAGTAGGCTTCCGTGCTGCCTGCGGATTTAAACTTTAAAATGTGATTTTGAAAAAATGAGACACTACATGTGCTAAGAAACAAAATCTGATTAAGATGACAATTAATTAAAAAAAATAAGAGATCCCGTTCCTCCCTTGTCAGCGATAATTGATGTAAAAAATTAAAGCAGATAAACGGCCGCGGCTCACCACCTATTCAAATAAAACATACTTCAAGCTCTGAACCTGCTGCTGTTTATACAAAAGATTTCCATTTGTTCTCTTCTGTATGAATGTCAACTGAACCGTGACTTTAAAACAACAGTAGATACCCAGGTGTGACTTTTGGCATACTGTAGACCCCATTTGATTATAGATTATATTAGTGGGCAGTATAAACTATTGACACTGTAGTAGTTTAAAGACAACAGAAATAACAGCTCATCTTGACCACACTTGCGGCTGAAAAGTAGAAAAGCCTAACCTTGATGCCAGCATTCCAAAGTTCAGTGACCAGTCTGAGTCTCTCCTCCATCAAGTTCTTCTGCGCAGATGCTACCATCACCTGCACCTCGGTTGTGCGTATCTTCAAAGCTAAAGCCTAAAGAAAACCATTCCTGTGACTCTTGACAGTTAACTTCAGTCTGGCTTCAAACTCATTTTTTTTCACGGGCCGCATTGTAGTCATAGCTTCTTTCGGAGGGCCATTATGACTGTCAACCCAAATAAATGTATGAGCACCTCATATTATATAAAGCAGGGGTGTCAAACTCATTTTTTTCAAGGGCCACATTGTAGTCATAGCTTCTTTCGGAGGGCCATTATGACTGTCAACCCAAATAAATGTATGAGCATCTCATATTATATATAGTAAAAACCGGTCAAATATTTAAAAAAAATATTAAAAGTGAAGACAATTTGCAATTCTAGTAATGACACGCAAATTTGATGCACAATTTGTCTTCGCAGGCCACATAAAATGATGTGGCGGGCCATATCTGGCACCCGGGCCTTGAGTTTGACACCTGTGCTTTAAGCCGTAAAGAATAAAGATTTAACATGAAAAAACATACAAAATAGAGCTCAGAAACATACTCCATACAGACCTCAGCTTTTTGCTCCATGTACGAGAAGATTCTCTCAATGCCGATGCTGACACCAACGCATGGTACTTTCTTACCATTGGGGTCAAACATGCCAACCAACCCATCATAGCGACCCCCTCCAGCAACGCTGCCAACACTAACACACTCATCAGCAGGTGAACCATTTCGAACTTCAGTGGAACATGACTCTATACCTGCATGAAACAACACTGCTTCATAGATAACTCCTGTATAATAGTCCAGACCTCGAGCTAGACTGAGGTCAAACACCATCTGGAGATGACAAGATAACAACATTAGAGCAACAATGACTAAAAGAAATACTGTGTATATGTATGAAATAGCAAAACTGGGTGTATATAATCCCATAGTTAAGGGTATTTTGTACCTTGTTTGTAACCTGAAAAAGTTGCAAGTAGCTGAAGAGCAGCTTTATGTCTGATAGACCTGCACAAGCTTGCTTACTCCCAGACATTTTCTGGTCTTGAAGGAGGCGCTCTGCTAGGTCCATTCCGCCTACAAAAAACAGAAATGGCTACCTTTTAAACTTCCTGTAAACTGAAAATAAAAATGTCTGGTGGTGTGTTTATTTTACACACCAAACAGAAGACTGCTGGTAACAATGGGATAAAAAATAAAATAAAAAATAGAGCCCTCTATCAAGTTGTCAGACACTGTGGGCGTGTCAACTCAACTTTTACCTGTCACTCATTCTGATTTTACAGTCTGCAGTGCTCCAGAGTGTGCCTAGTTTGTGCACGTGACGTCCTAATTTCATAAAGGTGTAACTGACGAATTTCAGAGGTACCACACATGGCAACCTGCCAATGGTGGCTAGAAAAAGGTCGCCTCGACTCAAAACCTCTCACAACATGCACATCATGGTCTCAGCCAATCGAAGATTGTGAAGGGCGCGACCCTCCTCCGATGGGCTGTAGTCCAGATAGTTCTGTCCCCAAGCCCTGACGTCACCCTAGATCAGGGGTGGGCAAACTTTTTGACTTGCGGGCCGAATTGGGTTCTAAATTTTGACCGGGGGGCCGAACCAGGAGCAGATGGATGTAGTGTTTGTGTGAAGTAATATAAACGACCTGTTAAGGTCATTGCATAAAAGGTTTTGGCCTTTAGTAGGTAGTAAAGCATGGATATTCAAAAAAAGTTTTTTGAAAACAAATGCATTTATTAACAGCATTAAAAAAAAAAACATCCCTAAAAAACTGCTATCAGTGATTCTCATAAAATACGACACTGTTATTATGAATAACAGTCTCTATCACTTCAGTGCCTGCAGGTCAGATTAATGAAAGATGTATGTTTATCTTATGAGATCACATCCAACGGCAAACATTCTGACCAAATATATCATCTTGAAGAATCGGTGAAAGCATACATCCAAATAAAGTAATCAAAACGGCAACACGGTGAGGGGTATCTGAAAATCAGAGCAGAGTTTTAACTCACAAACACCTGGTAACAGAGGTGAGGAAACGGGAAACACTTCCTTAAAGTAAGCCTTAAGAACTTTACAGGTTAAGATTAGTCACAAACAGGTGGTGCATCAATGTCCTTGAGCATCCTGCATTGTTTGAAAATGAGAATGGTCGCTAGTTTCAATCCCTGCTATTTGTACAGATCATATTCAAAATGCATTTTTTTACAACAAACTTGAAAGCCTCCCCTTCATTTTCAGTGGGAACAGTGTTGTTGGTCTCCCTTTTTTTGCTAGTGTGTCATAGTCTGGAGTAAAATTTGTTGTGGCAATTCTTAGGAGAGATCCGAGGTGTTGGTCCGTTTACCTAGATCTGTGACGGGTTGATGTTGATGTTCATGTGGCTGAACGTCACGTCGCGTACGTCGAGCCAAATTGGCCACTCTTTTTAAACACTCGGCACTCAGTGTCCACCTTGCTTTTCCTTGGGCGACTCACTTTAATGGAAGGATTCCAGGGGAAGGTTTGTGGGTGGCTTTAGCGTAAAACTGTATCCGAAAGCTCGGCGCGCAAATTACAAGAATGCTGTCGTCACAGCCCACGCTCTAAATTCGGCACTGATACAAATAGAGCGCGAGTGCGCCATTTCCGTACTACTGAGTACGTACACGCACTTGTGAGTGTGCACCGAGCTTTCTGACACGGCTTCCGGTAGTAAATGCGCAGGCGAGTGGTTCCCCATCTACTGGGGAAACGCAGTCATTGCAGGCAAAATGACCGAAAAAAAAAAAAATGTTTAATAATACAATTTATTTAGGGTTGGCGGGCCGGATTAAACGGTCCCGTGGGCCGGATGTGGCCCGCGGGCCGTAGTTTGCCCATACCTGGCCTAGATTAACAGCTGTCGAGTTCAGTGGTGCTGACAAACACGTGAAGTTGCTTCTAAAAGACTAATAATTATAATTATCCCCTCTGTGGCAATGAATAGGTTACAAACCATGATAATCCCTGAGCTAGAATTCACATGGATAGCCCTTAACAAGGCAATTACTATGTGCTTGGTAAAACAATTACTTCACAGACATGTCTGAAACCATATTAAATAAGAGCATCTCCAAATTTGCACAGCAGAATAGCAGGCTGATAAATATTTTAAATCTACTCGCTAAATTAACCTGGAAAGAGTAAAAAACTCTAAGGACTCTAAGGTTAAATATATTAGCATGATGATGATGATGATTGAACTTTATTCATCCCACAGGGTGGAAATTTACTTGTCACAGCAGCGCATACGAGTGCAAGAATACAAGTGCCAAAATTTCAAAAAACGATAAATAACAGACAAGGACAAAGACAAGTGCAGTGAGTAGAGACGAAACACAATTTTATCAGGTGCCACGCATGTTGTAGAGTCTGACAGCAGAGGGAATGAAGGACCTGCGGAATCGTTCCTTCCTACACCATGGGTGTAATAGTCTGCTGCTAAAGGAGCTGCTCAGGGTCTGCATAATGTCATGGAGGGGGTGGGAGGTGTTGTCCATGATGGATTTCAGTTTAATTAACGTCTTCCTCTCACCCACAACCTCAATGGAGTCCAGGGAACAGCCCAGGACAGCGCTTGCTCTCCATCTTATTTAGTCTTCCCCTGTCCCGGTCCGTACTACCCCCCACCCCAGCAGACTACGGCGTAGAGCAGGGGTGTCCAAGTCCAGTCCTCGAGGGCCGCATTCCTACATGTTTTCCAAGTTTCCCTCGTTACACACACCTGTGCAGGAGCCTGATCATTGAATCAGGTGTGTTTAACGAGGGAAACTTGGAAAACATGGAGGAATGCGGCCCTCGAGGACTGGACTTGGACACCCCTGGCGTAGAGGATGGCTGAGGCCACCACAGAGTCATAGAAGGTCCTGAGGAGAGCCCTGCACACAACTAATGACCTCAGTCTCCTCAGCAGGTGGAGGCGACTCTGGCCCTTTTAATACAGGGCGTGGGTGTGATCAGTCCAGTCCAGTTTGTTGTGAAGGCGAACACCCAGGAATTTGTAGTTCTCCATTACCTCAATGTTTAATCTCTGGATGTTCACCAGAGTGAAGTGGGGTGCTGTCCTCCCGAAGCTTACAACCATCTCCTTAGTCTTGCTGGTGTTCAGCTGAAGCTGGTTGAGCTCACACCAGCTGACAAAGTCCTTGATGACCGTCCTGTATTTCAGATCGTTCCCCTCAGAAACATATCCAACAATGGCCGTGTTGTCGGAGAACTTCTGGATGTGGCAGTGTGCGATGTCGTGGGTAAAGTCCGAAGTGTACAGGGTGAAAAGCAAAGGAGAGAGCACCGTACCCTGGGGGACACCTGTGCTGCAGCGCACCATGTCAGACCAGTGATGTAACCTCACATACTGCAGCCTGTCGGTGAGAAAGTCTGTTGTCCATGCTAACATGCGCTGGTCCACACCCGCCATCTTCACCCTGAGCAGTGACGGCTGAATGGTGTTAAAAGCGCTGGAGAAATCGAAGAACATCCCAAGAACTCCCAGTGCTCCCGATGTCCTCCAGGTGAAGCAGTGTTCTGTGCAGTAAATAAATCACTGCATTGTACCCCAACATCAGGCCGGGAAGCTAACTGCAGGGGGTCCAACTGCGCTCCCACCAGTGAACACAGGTGACCCAGGATGATCCTCTCCATGGTCTTCATCAGGTGGGAAGTCAAGGCAATAGGCCTGAAGTGGTTAGGCTCCTTGGGGCGCGGCACTTTCGGTACGGGGACCACGCAGGAGGTCTTCCATAATGGGAAATATAGTATTTATTTGTACAGGGAACCCCAGAAGTCAACCGCCTCGGTATAGAACACTCCTCTGCACATCAACTTCATCAACTTTCGTAAAGTCTTTGACAGCCTACATCATGACACCCTATGGAAGATCGTTAGGGCCAATGGAGTTCCTCCAAAACTGGTCGCTCTCATAGGGATGTTCTACCATCACTTTGAATACAGCGTCATTGTTAGTGGTGAGCTATCTACATGGTTCACTGTGGAGTCAGGTGTGCACCAAGGGTGTACTATTTCCCCCCATTCTCTTCCTGATTGCCATTGCCTGGGTCATGCAGAATACAACTGACAGACACAGGGGTATTCAATGGATTTTGTTCTGTCAATTAACATAAACAAAGGAAAACAACCAAGTCAAAAATAAAGATAGTCCGCAAAATAGTAACACAGGGCACTACTTAATTAAAAAAGAATACAGTAGGGCTTTAAATAACAAATACATTGACATGACCCTTGCGACAATTGATTTAAATGGCAATTTATGATAGGCATTTGGGGTTAGGATTAACAATCCATCCATCCATCCATCCATTACTGGTGCGGCTTGTCCTTACGAGGGCCACGGAGGATTAACAATAATAACTAGAATTATTAATTTCTGTAGAAATTTTGTGTGAAGGCGCAGAGGCTGAATAAAAATTCGGGGAAAGCTACAAGATTATGTTTAAATTTGGAACGTGTTGAATTGGTCAGAAAATTGATAAAAAATATAGAAAGAATTTTGTAAATTTGGGTGTGAATTTTAAAGTTGAAAATTTGAAATTTTTCACAAGTGGGAAGTTTTGGAATAGGTAGGGTTGAGTCAGTAAAAAAAAAAAGGAAACGAGAAGAAATTAGAAGAGATAATTTAAATTTTGCAAAATTTTACCACAATGTTGGAAGTGAGGATGTGAAATTTGAATCTAGGAAGTGAAAGAAGATGAATGGAAGGTATTGTGTGGAAGTGGATAAGGGATATTGGAGGTGCCATGAAGAATGGATGGTGAAATATTGGATTGGGGTTTCTGAATTTCTCGGGGACCGTGAATGTTTAGAATATTTGGCATGGGTATGTGGAGTGTGTTGGGAGTGGAATGAAGTGAATCAGATGGGTTACGTGGAAGTGGTTAAGCTATGAATAAATAAATAAATAAATAAATAAATAAATAAATAAATAAATAAATAAATAAATAAAAAAGAGGCAGAAGAATGCAGAAGAAGTTGAATAATAAAGTCAAGGCAAGTGAAGTTTATTTATATAGCCCACAAGCAAGTCTCAAACGGCTTCAAATGTACAAACATTGCCAATTTAAAGTACAGGAACAATAAGTGTGAGGGCCACAATGATGATCATGACAGCAAAAAAAATATTTCTAATTGGTTTTGATAGGTACAAAGGGGGAACATGGAAGGTTTTCAAATTTTGTGATATAGCGTGACTCCATTATCAACAGTAAGTATTTCTTTTTATTTCTAAGAATTGGCATCAACAAAGATGAGAACGTTAATCCAAGGTCAAAGTCAAAGTCTCCTTTATTGTCAATTCCTCCGCATGTCAAGACACACAAAGAGATCGAAATTACGTTTCTCACTATCCCAGGGTGACAAGACAGAGTTCACAACGCACATACAAGTAAACAACACAGGAAAAATAACACAAGAAGTCAACATCAATGAACAATAAGCGTGATAGCACGCTAGCCGCTCCCGATGCACAGCAGAGTCCGGTAAGATGACAGTCAACCAGGGCACTGTGAACACGAGCACACAGCAAGCACGCACTGTCCGGTTCGTGGATCCTATCAGGCGAACGCAACCCATCTTGTCGTCCCGCGAACGAACGTACGCCAGGAGAATGGAAGGCACGGCTGGGCGAGCTGGGTTGGCCGCAAGCCTGGCCCGACGTCTCCGCGCTGGCCCCTCTTCCGCTGCCTCGCAGACCCGCTGCCGACGCATCCCAACAATGCTCCAGGATAGAGCAGTCCGAGCTCACGACGCAGTCCAACCGGGGGAGGAAGAGCAGGCCAGTCCGGCGTCGCTCCATGACAAAGCAGTCCGAGCGCCCTTAATCTCTCCGCACCAAAGTTCAGAATGCCATAAAACCCACTTCCGCCGATGTTGAGCAGAACATGCCCGCCGCACTAGTAGCACGACGTATCACACGAGACGAACACACACAAAACTGCCGGACAAACACTCAGTAAACACTCACAAAACACCGAACGGGACAGAGAGTGGCCGCTGCGTGTGCACGCGCCGCCATCATGAACCAGGTGATAGTGTAAGTGGCAGGAGGAAGCTGTGTATGTATTTTTAAACATTATTTTCAGTATCATTATTTCTTAGTAGGGTCAATAATGCTTGTGAGGAGATGAATGAAGGAACAAGGTAACAGTAAAAGGGAGTGCTCTAAAAACGTTTTGGTTCTTTGCCAGAGGTAGTTATTTGGAGGGATGAATTTAAACTGAAAGCAAAATGGAACTGTTTAGTGCAGGTATGGGCAAACCACGGCCCGCGGGCCACATCCGGCCCACGGGACCGTTTAATCCGGCCCGCCAACCCTAAATAAATTGTATTATTAAACTTATTTTTTTTTCGGTCATTTTGCCTGCAATGACTGCGTTTCCCCAGTAGATGGGGAACCACTCGCCTGCGCATTTACTACCGGAAGCCGTGTCAGAAAGCTCGGTGCACACTCACAAGTGCATGTACGTACTCAGTAGTACGGAAATGGCGCACTCGCGCTCTATTTGTAGCAGTGCCGAATTTAGAGCGTGGGCTGTGACGACAGCATTCTTGTAATTTGCGCGCCGAGTTTTCAGATACAGTTTTACGCTAAAGCCACCCACAAACCTTCCCCTGGAATCCTTCCATTAAAGTGAGTCGCCCAAGGAAAAGCAAGGTGGACACTGAGTGCCGAGTGTTTAAAAAGAATGGCCAATTTGGCTCGACGTACGCGACGTGACGTTCAGCCACATGAACATCAACATCAAATGAACACTGAAAATGAAGGGGAGGCTTTCAAGTGTGTTGTAAAAAAATGCATTTTGAATATCAGGGATTGAAACTAGCGACCATTCTCATTTTCAAACAATGCAGGATGCTCAAGGACATTGATGCACCACCTGTTTGTGACTAATCTTAACCTTTAAAGTTCTTAAGGCTTACTTTAAGGAAGTGTTTTCCGTTTCCTCACCTCTGTTACCAGGTGTTTCTGAGTTAAAACTCTGCTCTGATTTTCAGATACCCCTCACCGTGTTGCCGTTTTGATTACTTTATTTGGATGTATGCTTTCACCGATTCTTCAAAATGATATATTTGGTCAGAATGTTTGCCGTTTGATGTGATCTCATAAGATAAACATACATCTTTCATTAATCTGACCTGCAGGCACTGAAGTGATGGAGACTGTTATTCATAATAACAGTGTCATATTTTATGAGAATCACTGATAGCAGTTTTTTAGGGATGTTTTTTTTTTAATGCTGTTAATAAATGCATTTGTTTTCAAAAAACTTTTTTTGAATATCCATGCTTTACTACCTACTAAAGGCCAAAACCTTTTATGCAATGACCTTTACAGGTCGTTTATATTACTTCACACAAACACTACATCCATCTGCTCCTGGTTCGGCCCCCCGGTCAAAATTTAGAACCCAATTCGGCCCGCAAGTCAAAAAGTTTGCCCACCCCTGGTTTAGTGGAAGAAATATGGGAAGGTGGAAATATTGAAGTTACAGCTCAACACAAAGTGTCAAATAGTCTAAATGTGAGATATGAGCAAACTAAATGGGGAGTTAAATCATGTTCCAGCATTATGCATATTGACAAACGATGAGAGGACAGGAGACCAGACAATTAGATATTAATTTAGGATTTAAAATAAAACAGGGACATTTTAATTGAGGAGAAATTTTTGCGTAGGGAGAGTTCTTTTTACAATTTAATATTGTATGTTTTATGTGTGTGTTGTGGGATGACCGTTTGTCTGTAATGCTGTATGAATGTCAAGTCTATACTTGTGATGTGGTGTTTGTGTATTGTGAATGGTTAACATGATTCAAAGTTGGGGTGATGTGATCACAGCAGAGGATAACTTTCCTCTCACCCGAAAAATATAAATATACTACAGATTTGAAAAAGCAAGATTGATCAGGGCTAATTTTGGACTAAATATGTGTTTAGGACTACTCTGGGGCACCATTCACACCAAAAGACTTCAATGGAGAAGGCCCATTTCAAGATTATGGCCAGACGTGACTATACCAGCATTGACAATCGAGACTCGGAGCCAAGACAGTGTAGGACAACAACTCTGGACTTACCTGACAGTGTGACAAAATGTACGTGATGAAATTTGTGATGACTTGCTTTGTTTTGATGTCTTACCTAATTGTACTGCAGCCTCTAACAGCAACCCAGGGAGCAGATTGTGCTTCATTTGTTAAACTCGTGTTTACTTTGCAGGTTGTCAACTGCAGTCTTGGAGAATTTTGTGTCATGTCTGTGAACATGCATTAATAACTAACCCCTTACTTATCATAATGAGTTTGTAAATGTGACCGTTTTCAGGACAGGCTCGGCAGGCTCCAGTTTTCAATTTCATACGTTTGACATGCGCCCATGTGTGGATTATTTTTTGTTTATCATTATGAATTTTATTTTTTGGTATTATGGATGTTTATTGTATGGAGAGATGCATGCACAGCTACAGGTGGGTGGTGGCTTTTGCTCATACAGCCATGTGAGATGCTGTCCTGTCACACCAACCATCTGCATGTCCTGCAACATCATCTTTGCCACACTCTCCATTATTTTGGCCAGTAGAGATTTCCAAGCCTCGCTTCTAACATTCTTTCCGATAACTTCATGCTTTGCTTAATCAACATAACACCTCTGTAGCTACTACAGTTCTGCGCCAGTTTTTGATTACTACTAAACGCTCTGCACAGGGGGGAATATTTTGCCTAACAAAGAAAAGATACGGTTGGAAGCGTGATTAAACTGAGAATATAATGATGTAAGCAAAGACATGGAGTATCAAAAGAACAAAGTTTGCATAGTCAGGGTACAGTAATAGATTAATGATGTCACAGCCAAAAGCTAACAATTTCATACAAAATGACAAAATTGAAAGAATGAGGTACGACAGTGTATGTCCAAGATTGGAGAAGAATGTTCACAGGAAGGTCATGTGGACATAAAACCAGCAGGTGCCAGAGGGAGCCAGCCAAGGACTCGGCCAAAGATGATCACCAAGGCCGAAAGACGGGATGGAAGACAACAGCCCCCACACACACCGAATCGCCTATAATCAGCACCCACTCCCATGGCGAACTTGCCCCACCCCAAAGACTCATCACCCATCAATCTTGGCCCACAATGTGCAACTGAATATAAGCTGATCAAAGAACCTTGAACATTGCCTTTTCTGAATGGAGACTTTCTGCTCTTGAAGGGCCAGCGCTGTATTGTACTTTCCTGAAAACAGAGCTTTCTGAACAAGAATTGTGATTGAACTCAACCAACCTGTGTAAGTCTAATTTCTGCTTCAGTGTTTTAGCATTTTCCTAAATCTGAAGAAATCAAATGAGCACGCAGTGAGTAAATTGGATAACAGGTGATTGGCAATGGCTTTTGCCGTGAGGCGCAGATAGCGCGCTCCCTAAATTGTGGACAAAATCCAACAGTCTCTCTCCGGATGAAGTGGCTCTTCTGGAGCAGTGGTTCTCAAACTGTTTTATATATTTTTGTAAAATCTCACGTACCCCCAAGAGTACCTCCGTGTACCCCCATTTGACAACCACTGTTCTAAAGAGTATTACTTCGCGTTGGCAGGGCTGGGTAACAGGACTGTTGTCTTTAGTTCCCAGGGAAGAAAGCGGTGTTGTAGAGTCCACTCTTTTTTTTAAAAGAGGACTTTGCGTAAGCAGGGATAAGAAACTTGTGTGATTCAGAGTGACTGGTAGGATAAATTGGCTACAAAGAGAATTTGTTGAAAGGTCAATTTAAACCTGCATTGAGGATCCTCAAAGAAAGAAAAAAAATTGAAAAAAAAATTGTATAAACCTAAAATACCAAATTAAGATGGGAAATAAAAACAGTAAATCTCTAGCTCTTGACGGAGATGAGAAGTACATGGCGAGTAAATTTATTGATTGTATGCAATACATGCCGATGTGGAAGAAAAAGTATGGAGTACAAGGAAAGTTGAAATTTGAAATGTGGAAGATAGTGGTTGATGTTTTGGAGGAGAGTGTGGCTAGAAAGACAAAGGGACTGAGAAAGGAAAGAAAAGAGAGGATTGAGTTGTGCTAGAGTGTGGTTGAAAGCTTCACAAGAGATAAGAGAACAAATCCAAAAGACAAAAGATAGAAAGGTGAAAAGTGATGAGGCTGCGAGTATGTTTGTCAGGCCGGAAGACAATGAGGCCACAGTGCGCAGGCGTGCTGTCCCGGCCGTTGCTCAAGCCGTAGCTCAAGCAGAGGAGCAAGAGGGGCCTTCCGCTCGTATGCAAAACTTGTATCCAAGTTTAACAGACCTGCACCCTCCCCCATATAACAGCAAAAAAGGTCAGGGTCACATTATTAGAAGTCCTGTACAAACAAGAGGTATGACCAATGCTGCTAGATTTTCCCAAAATTTGGACAATGTTGATGTGTGCCCAATGATACAGGTGCCAAACCCTATTGTAGGGGAAGGCTACCCTCCACATACATATGATTTTCGGCCATGGACTTTGGAAGAGGCAAGAAAAGCAATTGAAGGGGTTACCCGTGTTGCAGAAGACCCAGATAAATGGGCAGAAGACGTGGCTGGAATCATACATTCCTATAGACTGAATGGGAATAAGGCAGGAGAAGCTGCAATGTCTTCCTTGGGAAAAGACTGGGCAAAGGTTAGAGGAAATTATACAGGTAGAAATAACCAAGGGCCTTTTCCCTATCCCGTTGAGGGAAATCAATTGGGAGGGGAGTATGCAGCACAATGGAATGATCTTGTGCAAAGAGTGAGAACTATATTTCAAAGATGAGCGAATTATGGTCATTTAGCAGGAATAAAACAGAAGCCTGGGGAAGATACTGATGATTTTCGCTTGAGATTTGAAAAAGAATTCAGGGTGCATAGTGGCATCCCATTCAATGATGCAGCTGAGTGCTTATCAGCAACAGCTTAAAAATGCACTCCTCGCTGGTTTCCGCCCTGAAATAGGCAACTGGGTGAGGAAACACTTGGTAGAAATGGATACTGCTAGTGTTACAACAGTTATGCAATGGGCCAGACATGCTGAAAAAGTGATAAAAAAAAAAGGCAAAAGTTCTGATGTATTTCATTTAGACAATAATGATGATGATGAACTAGATGAAGATACAACAGTCTTCTTCTAAGGGTCCCAGCGGGGCAGAGGAGGAGGTAGAGGCCAACAAGGTGGAAGGCCACCATACAATTCAAAACCCCCATCAGATTCTGACAACTGTTGGAACTGTGGGAAACGTGGACACTGGTCAAAAGAGTGTTTTAGAAAAAAACAAAACCAATCAAAGGGTGGAGGAAGGGGCAGAGGAAAAGCCAAATTTTCAGCATGACTAGATTCCTCCCCTTTGACCTCTTGTGCTCCTATAGAGGAAGAAATAGTACATGTCCATACAGCATGGGACATTCTGAGTGCACTAAAAGAAAAACCATATGTTACCTTAAACATTGGAGGAAGTGAAGTAGAGTTTTTGTGTGATACCGGGGCTTGTAAAACCGTAATAAAAACTAAGGTCCCAAATCTAAAGGCCTCCCAAAATACTATTTGGGTGAAATATGCTGATGGGCAGGTACTCAAGGAGAGTATCTCCAATCCAGTTGAAGTGAGAGATAATGAAACTGGAAACATTGCTTCAGTCTCGATTGTCCTATCCCCAAAATGTCCCATAAACCTGCTGGGACGAGATCTGATGACTAGATTAGGAATTTCAATAATTTCAGTAAAGGATGGCATGCGAGCATGTAGAGTGAGAGATGTAGACTCATATGCTGCACAAGCAGGTGAACAGATTTGCTGTTCTTATTACATCTCTGCTGAACAGAATCCCAAGCTACCAGACAATTTGTTGAGTGAAGCCCGAAAACAATTGACGCGACCTGAATCAGAAATGACTTGTAATGAATTACATGTCACCATGAACATTCTCACTGATCCACAAGATGAATATATTATAAGTTTTCTCAGTGACACAGAAGTAACTTTAACAATCACTGCTCTGTACACTGATCGCAGGTCATTTGCAGCTGCTGCTGTGCTCCTGCCCGCTCCTCAGAAAGATGAATACAAGTTGTCGGCTGTACCCCACATTTCATTGTTTAAACCTCACAGCATAACATGGGCAGATGTGGGTTGCCGAATTAAACTTGCTGGATCTGTCACTGATTAAGAGGACAAAGGTGATGGGTGGAGCTACAGTACCAGTTGTGACATGTGGAAGCAAAAAGTGTGTGAAGTAGCTGTTGGTAGAGCATGCGCTTGTGCGCTTCCCTGACTAGTTAACATTTGTTTGAATGAAAAGGAGGAGGGGGAATTGGCTGGGCTTCCTGAAAAACTGTGGACAAAGGGCCCATCTGATGTAGGACTTTTAACGTCCATTTCCCCAGTACAGATCAAACCAAGATCAGAGTGGCGGCCAAGAGTTAAGCAACATCCTTTAAAACAGGGGTGCCCAATACGTCGATCGCGATCGACCGGTCGATCGCCTGGCCACCACTGGTCGATCGCGCGACATTAAAATGTTTTTGGGTTTTTTTCACACTTGACGCGTGCGCAAAAAGCGGTGCTAACAACGCAACACGAACATGCAAGCTCGCGAGTTCCCTCCAATTGTCAGAACCTGGCCGACATGCTCAGCATGCGCACATACAACATCAACGCCATGAGCTTCTCGCCCGAAGAGCTGGTGCGGGAGCTGCGCAAGCGAGTGCCCGAGCTGGAGGTCTCGTAAAACGTGGACCCTGTCCGGCAGGACATTGGCGACTCCTGGCCGATGGACTTTGACAACTCCAACGCCAAACGCGACTGGGCCTGGAAGCACGACTACGACCTGCCCGAGCTGGTGCAGACCATGCTCAACTTCCTCAGCGGCGACACGCACATGGCCCACGCCAACTAGCCGCGCAGCGCCTGAGCTAAGCTAACATAGCTTTTTTGTACATAGTGTATACAGGACTGTCTCAGAAAATTAGAATATTTTGATAAAGTTCATTATTTTCTGTAATGCAATTAAAAAACAAAAATGTCATACATTCTGGATTCATTACAACTCAACTGAAATATTGCAAGCGTTTTATTATTTTAATATTGCTGATTAGGGCATACGGCTTAAGAAAATTCAAATATCCTATATCAAAATATTAGAATATCATGAAAAAGTATACGAGTAGGGTATTTAACTAATCACTTGAATCGTCTAACTCGAAACACCTGCAAGGGTTTCCTGAGCCTTGAAAAACACTCAACTTGGTTCAGTAAACTAAATCACAAGTATGGGGAAGACTGCTGATCTGACTGCTGAACAGAGGACCATCATTGACACCCTCCATCAGGAGGGTAAGACACAAAAAGAAATTTCTCAAAGAGCAAGCTGTTCACAGAGTGCAGTTTCAAAGTGCATCCACAAAAAGTCTGTTGGAAGGGGGAAATGTGGCAGGAAACGCTGCACAACCAAGAGAGATGACCGCAGCCTTAACAGCATTGTGAAGAAGAGTCGCTTCCAGAATTTGGGGGAGCTTCAAAGACAGTGGACTGAAGCTGGAGTCCAGGTATCAAAAGCCACTGTTCACAGACGTGTCCGGGAAATGGGCTACAATAGCCGTATTCCCATGGTCAAGTCACTTCTGAACTCAAGACAACGGAAGAAGCGTCTGACTTGGGCTATGGAAAAAAAGCACTGGACAGTTGCAGAGTGGTCCAAAGTCCTCTTTTCAGACGAAAGCAAGTTTTGTATTTCATTGGGAAGTTAAGGCGTCAGAGTCTGAAGAAAAGGCTGGAGAGGAGCAAAATCCAAGTTGCTTGAAATCCAGTGTGAAGTTCCCACAGTCAGCGATGGTTTGGGGAGCCATGTCAGCTGCTGGTGTTGGTCTACTGTGTTTCATCAAGTCCAGAGTAAATGCAGATTTTAGAGTACTACATGCTTCCGTCTGCTGAAAAGCTCTATGGAGATGATGATTTCATTTTCCAGCATGATCTGGCACCTGCCCACAGTGCCCAAACCACCAGTAAATGGTGTACTGACCATGGCATTACTGTCCTCAATTGGCCTGCCAATTCCCCTGACCTGAACCCCATAGAGAATGTGTGGGGTATTGTGAAGAAAAAGCTGAAAGACACCAGACCCAACAATGCAAATGAGCTCAAGGCCGCTATTGAAGCATCCTGGGCATCCATAACACCTCAGCAATGCCACAGGTTGATTGCCTCCATCCCACGCCGCATTGATGCAGTAATCCGTGCAAAAGGATTCCCAACCAAGTACTGAGTGCATCAATGGACATTTTCAAATGTTTGATTTTGTTTTGCTGTTATAAATCTTTTTTTTTTTACTTGGTCTGAGGAAATATTCTAATATTTTGAGATAGGGTATTTGAGTTTTCTTAAGCTGTAAACCATAATCAGCAATATTAAAATAATAAAAGGCTTGCAATATTTCAGTTGATTTGTAATGAATCCAAAATGTAAGACGTTTTTGTTTTTTTAATTGCATTACAGAAAACAAAGAACTATCACAATATTCTAAATTTCTGAGACAGTCCTGTACGTAGGTCACGTTTTTTTTATCTTGATAATATGTTGTAATTGTGTATACCGGATGTGAGCGAACGCTGGCGCAACTTGCTGCCGCTGCTCTCCCGTCATTTTTTATGCTATTTTATCTGCACAGCGACCTTGAGTGCCTTGAAAGGTACCTTAGAAATAAAAAATGCATTATTATTGTTATTAAATTTTGATTTCAATTTACTTTACTATTTCCTATGGGGACCGTTGCTTCGGACTACGAACATTTCGGATACCAACCGACTTGTCGGAACGGATTGCGTTCGTTAACCAAGGTTCCACTGTATTCCACAATCTGGTCAGGGGCAAAATGTCACTGAGAAGTCATATGATTTGTAATCCCATGCAATTGTGCTCTTACCCTGCAGACTGACGTACTCCCCAATCTTGTCAGCAGCCTCCTCTGATAAGCCTTTCTCATTCACCATCTCTCTCTTGACATCCTCCCATGGCATCTTGTGGACAATGGATCATAGATTAGTGGAAGATAAGCAGCAGCATATTAAAAAGTAGAGAACAGAAAAAAAATCATTTAAGTTGATTGTCATAGGACTGAAAAGTATTCCAGTAGATACAGTGACACAAAAAGTATAAAAGTTGGAACTTCATGTTTGAAAGAATCTACTGATCATAAAATGTAATTTCACCACCATCTATGCCAAGGCTTTTGGCAACAAACGTGTCTAAAGTAAAGCAGCAAAGACAGAAAGACAGACAGAAACAAACAAAGGAAAAAGAAAGAAAATAATAGAAAGAAACAGACAGATGGACAGACAGACAGACAGACAGACAGACAGACAGACAGACAGGAACAGACAGACAGACAGACAGACAGGAAGGCAAACAGACAGACAGACAGACAGACAGACAGGCAGGCAGGCAGGCAGGCAGGCAGACAGACAGACAGGGAAAAATATCTAAAGACAGTCTTGGAAGTCTTGTTTGGATTATGATCTTGAAGGTGTGGATAGTAACTACTCTACTACTAAAAAATAAAAAAAATCAACTGCTCGGGGTTTGCCCTGTTACAAGAACAACCAGCTTCAAGAATCAAGAATTGTTATTTACATAAATATTTGCATCTCTACAAAATTATTTAAAAGACATATGCATCTCTACAATTTTTTTTAAAAAACTTTAGAAATGTGGCGGCACGGTAGAGCACTGGTTAGCCCAGGGGTGGGCAAACTTTTTGACTTGCGGGCCGAATTGGGTTCTAAATTTTGACGGGGGGGGCCGAACCAGGAGCAGATGGATGTACTGTTTGTGTGAAGTAATATAAACGACCTGTAAAGGTCATTGCATAAAAGGTTCGGGCCTTTAGTAGGTAGTAAAGCATGGATATTCAAAAAATTTTTGGGGAAAACAAATGCATTTATTAACAGCATTAAAAAAAAAAAATCCTAAATAACTGCTATCAGTGATTCTCATAAAATACGACACTGTTATTATGAATAACAGTCTCCATCACTTCAGTGCTTGCAGGTCAGATTAATGAAAGATGTATGTTTATCTTATGAGATCACATCAAACGGCGAACATTCTGACCAAATATATCTTGAAGAATCGGAGGTGAGGAAACGGGAAACACTTCCTTAAAGTAAGCCTTAAGAACTTTACAGGTTAAGATTAGTCACAAACAGGTGGTGCATCAATGTCCTTGAGCATCCTGCATTGTTTGAAATTGAGAATGGTCGCTAGTTTCAATCCCTGCTATTTGTACAGCTCATACTCAAAATGCATTTTTTTACAACAAACTTGAAAGCCTCCCCTTCATTTTCAGTGGGAACAGTGTTGTTGGTCTCGGCACTCAGTGTCCACCTTGCTTTTCCTTGGGCGACTAATTTTAATGGAAGGATTCCAGGGGAAGGTTTGTGGGTGGCTTTAGCGTAAAACTGTATCCGAAAGCTCGGCGCGCAAATTACAAGAACGCTGTTGTTAGATAATTGTATATATATGTTATCATGCGTTCCCTAATGAGTACTTATTAATAAAATTATTGCACAGAATGCTTGCTGTTTCGCCTTGCAGACGTCCACCAGTCCACAACAAGTCAAACGATGCTGTCTGGAGCTTCCTGACCTTCTACACCTCTGGGAATCCAAGAAAGTTGTTGATAGCTCAATCTATTTTGTTGATGTCTGCACATGGCATTTTGTCCTTGCACTCTTTTTGTTTCTCATGGCATCCTGTCTGCGACTTCTTGTTTCACTTAGAATCTCGTTTCTTCTCTCATGAGACAAAGCCCACGCTTCCCCCCACCTCTCAGGGGCTAGTCTCACATTGAGAAGAGTGAGGAGTGTAAACAGATTTTTAGTGTAGTCGGATTGGTGTAAGTCTGAATGCACTCCTCGCGAGAAAAGATTCAATATTCTGCCTCACTGGTTTTGTCTGCTGATCCTTTTGCTGATTTTGAACCTAACAGATTTTTGGGGGCTCGTTCCGGGGTCTCAATAGACCTATTTCGGGATTCCAGCTGACCTTTCGACCCAGGACAAGTCCTTGGCCAAGGCATATAGAGAAACCCTTTTCACGGGGCTGACTCGATCAGTCGGTTGGACGCCGGAGTGGTTGACGAGAACATCCGAGGAGAAGGCCCAGCAGACTGTGAGTATGAATATTGATTCTGTTAAAAGGAATGAAAGTGCAGTGGCAAGAGGTCACTTAAAACCTTGACAATTCTAGACCCTATCAAGTGCAATTAGAAACAGTTAAATTCTGCATGGGATGGTGGAGTCCCCTGACGTAAACGTCAGTTAAATTCCACGGGAGGGCGGACTCCTCTGTTTTCTAAAGAAGTACAGGTATTTTGGAGCAGTTAAATCCCGCTGAGGTGTCGTGGGGCCTCCTAATTAACCTTCCTAATGTGTTAGCTTTCTGCTGCCATCTGTGGTGTTTTTTCTTAACTCTTGTTTAGCTGGTTTGGCTTCTTTATCCATGAAAAGATAGGTTTTATATCTACTTTAAGAAAAAGGCAAAATTAAGTTTTTTCTTACACAATAGGAAGGTTAAAGAGTTTGTTAAAATCCACGGGAGGGCGGACTCCCCTGCTTCCCTGTGAGACGATAAAAGTGTGCATTGTGTGTGTGTGTATGGTTTGACTGAGAGTGACCTCATTTGAGCTCTCCTCTATATAAACACACAGGATTGTAAACAGTGGCTTTGTGTGGACGAAAGCAAGGATTCTCCGCTTCCTCCGGGAAGGCGAAAGGAGACTCATCACACATCGAACATTTAACCACTGTCCTGTGAATAAAGTTGGCTTTAGGACACTGTAGGTGCCATTCGAATTGCCAACTCCGAAATTTAGAAAATAAACCATGGGAACATCAAATAGCAAACAAACATGAATTAAAATGCAAAGATTGGAAATTGATGGAAGAAGTCGACCCCGAAAATGTTAAATATCTTGACAAATGGATAACCGATTACAAATTTGATGGTCAGCTGAAAACGAATTCGTTGAATAACCTAAAGCAAGCAATTGATGCTAAATGTGGCGTAAAGAAGAATAAAGACGGATATCATCTAATAGAACAATGGGAATTGGAAGCTGAGAAGAGAAAATGTGGGCAGATAAGAGAAAAATTGAAAGATAAGGAAGACGAAGAAAAGATAAAAAAGAACTTGCTGTTGCACAGGCAGGAAGATGATGAGACAGTGTCAGCGCGGGCCGAAGCTGACAATGCGATGAATGAGGATGAGAAAAATGATCAAATTATAAAGACGGAGATTGCAGCACGCCAAAGCGAACCAATTTTTCCATCTCTGTACCCCAAATTACCAAGCACAGATCATCCTCCTGAGTATAGTGCTTCTGCTCGTGGTATGTTGACGCGGAGCCGTGCTAAGTTGGGTCCCTCAGCTGACGCATACCCGATGATTGAAGTGGCCAATCCTGATGATGATGGAGGACCCACAATTTTAGTATACAGAACATGGACCCACGCTGATATAAAATCAGCAATTGAGGGCATAGCGTTGCCCACTGAAGATGTTGATCAATACTGTATCGACATGAAACAACTCATTGCTTCGTATAATTTGAGAGGCGATGAAGTACAACAGGTTTTCATGGCATCCTTAACCAAACATTGGGCAAGCGTTAAAGGCACCTGGGATCCTTTTGATTCCCGGGGCCGTCCATTGGAATGTAACAGGGTGCCATTACAAACAGAAATTGACCAACTATTGGGCAGGATAAAAATAAAATTCGAACGTAGAGCAAATTACACAGACATTGGCCGAACCAAACAAAAAGAAGATGAGTTGTTTGAAGACTTTAGACACAGACTCGAAAGAGTGTTCAAAACCAATAGTGGCTTGGAGCATGGAACTGATGTTTATGACCAACAACTCAAAAATGCTGTACATGCAAATTCGCGACCAGCAATCCAAAACTGGATCACTAAACATATGATCACTTTCCCGACATCTACCTTGCCACAGTTCATTGATCATGCTATACACGCCGAAAAAGTTGTCAATTCAAAAAGAGCAAAAGAGAAGGGGAAAACAGGCACCGTGTTTTTTGTTAAAGGAGAGCAGTCTGAAGTGTTCTATCAAAATAAGACCTTCGAACCACGCCTAGGGGGGCGTGTTCGTAACAAATTCCGTAGCAAAGGTAGCGGGGGGTATAGTCGTGATTCTCCCAATTATGGAACAAATGACCAGCCCGCCTCAGGTCAGTCAAAACGGTACAACGCTGAACCTCCTATTTGCTGGTCATGTGGGAAAAAAGGCCATATAGCAAGAAACTGCCCAGGTAATCACAAGGGTAGACCTCCCTTATGACTAGCCGACGGTCAAAATACAGTTGAAACAACTGTCTTGCCAACAGCTCCCCCTGTTGATGTAGATTTGAACATTCAAGATTTGTTGATGAACAATATTGAGAAGCCAGTGATAACTCTAATGGTAAACAGGACTCCAATAACCTTTTTGTGTGACTCAGGGGCATGTGTGACCACATGTCGTGACATACCTGCAGATGTGCAAAAAAACGGTAAATCCTTTTGGGTGAGAGCAGCAAATGGGCTGGCAACCCCAGTTCCCCAGTCTCGACCAGTTTGGATACGGGACCCAGAAGGGGGAAGTTGTTGCATTCCCATATTGCTGATGCCCAGTTGTCCTATTAACTTGCTAGGTAGAGATGCTCTCACTGCCCTTGGGCTTTCCCTTGTGTCTCTTAACGATCAAATTGTTGTCAAAAGGCGACACCAGGTGCAGGTTTTTGGTCAATTTCACTGCTACTATTTTTATTCATCGGATTTGGCTGACGCAGAAGTGGTGGAATTTGGTTCCCCTCTTTTGGCCGTGTGGCCACTCTTTGGCACTGCCCTGAACAGGCAATGGAAGCCAATAAACTACACATACCTATGTGGCATAAAGACACACCTGGTCCTGATCACAACTACGAGAACATGCTTGAGGCTGCTACACCTGCCACTTTGACGACATCTTTCCTTCTGCATGATGGTGAAAGCCGTGCTTGTGTAGTTATACAAACGGCTCCCCCTGCTGTTCAGAAGTGGCACGTGTCTCACACTCCGCTCCACATCTCTCTCTACAGGCCTCACACCGCAACGTGGCAAAGTTTAGTATTTATGGCTGGTGATACCTTGGCAGCTTCTGACTGGACTCAGGTTAATCCTGACTCCTTTTATAGTCCTTCCACCAAGCTCTTCAAACAAAATATGACTCAAGACTTGTCATTCATTAGTGGAATCCACGCTGATCCTGGTGTTGAGCAAACACCCTCATTTTGAGATTTTGTGTTGATGTCCGATGACGAGCACATCCTCGCTGAGCTCCCAAGTCATCTTTGGTCTGCGGGTCCTTCTGACGTTGGTTTAGTGAAAGGTGCGCTTCCTGTTGTCATAAGACCTAAAACTGAATACCGCTCTTGTGTGAGGCAGTATCCTTTAAAACCTGATGCCTTACAGGGTATTATTATTACCTGTTATTTCTGATTTATCAAAAGCGTGTGTCATTGTTCCTTGCCCGGATTCTCCTTGCAATACTCCAATTTTCCCAGTAAAGAAGGCACCCCCTTCTGTGGGGTGGAGAATGGTGCAAGACTTGCAAGCTGTAAACAATGCTGTTATTCAGAGAGCACCTTGTTCCCTGACCCGCATACCTTGTTGAATTCATTGACACCTGATGCGAAAATCTTCACAGTGATTGACATTACCAATGCTTTTTTCTCTGTCCCTATTGCAGAAGAGAGTCAGTTTTGGTTTGCGTTTACATATGCTGGCTCAAGGTACACCTTTACAAGGTTACCACAAGGGTACTGTGAAAGCCCGACAATTTACTCACAGGTGATGGCAGCCAGCATGGCTAAATTTGTCCCGCCAATGGGAAGTCAAATCTTGCTTCCCATTGTTGATGACATTTTAATAGCATCTCCTGATTTTGCCTCTTGCCAGAAAGACACGCTTGCAGTGTTGCATCACTTGGCAAGTGAAGGCCACAAGGTCAGCAAGAACAAGCTTCAACTGTAGTCCGCTGAAATTAAGTATCTAGGCCACAATCTAAGTTCCCAAGGTCGGTCCATAGTTGAGAGCAGAAAAGCCTCTATTTTCCAAGCTCCTAAGCCACTAACAAAGAAGCAAATGATGTCTTTTTTGGGTCTCAGGTTATTGTAGAAGCTGGATACTTGATTATGCCCAAATTGTTGCTCCTCTGTCCAAATTGATGTATGTGGAAGACATCTCAATGTCCACTCACTTAAAATGGACTCCTGAAGCTGAGGATGCTTTTGTTTTGATCAAACAGACTTTGGTCTCCAGCTCCACTCTAGCCTTACCAAACTATGATAAGGTATTTGTCCAAACTGTTGACTGCAAAGGTCATGACCTCTGTTTTGCTCCAATCACATGGCTCAAAGTTGCGACCTATTGCTTTTTATTCCTCTAAACTGGACAGTGTTGCATGTGCTCTCCCACCATGCGTGAGGGCCGTGGTGGCGGCCTCCATGGCTGTGGAGAGCAGTGCTGGTGTTGTGTTGTTTCATCCTTTAACACTGAAAGTTACTCATGCTGTCTCGGCTCTTCTGCTACAGACTAATATGACCTTTCTGTCGCCTGCACGTCATTTTACTTACATGGCTACGTTGCTGTCTCAGCCGCATCTGACCGTTGAAAGATGCACGACACTCAATCCTGCCACTCTCATTCCCCTTCCTGACAACGGCGAATTCCATGATTGTGTCGATGCTGCCCAACAGATTCCAAAGGCTCGGCCTGATTTGGAAGATACATCTCTGCCAGATGGTCATGTGGTTTTTGTTGATGGGTCTTCTAAGAAAAATGAATCTGGTGTGACCCTTACTGGGTATGCCATTGTTACTGCCGACGAAGTTTTGGAGGCTGCTAAACTGCCATCCAATATGTCGGCACAGGCCGCTGAGCTCATTGCTTTGACTGGGGCCTGCAAATTGTTTGTAAACAAGTCCGTCACTATCTGGACTGATAGTCAGTATGCTTTTGCTACAGTGCACCTTTTTGCTCAGCAGTGGAGCAACCGTGGCATGATAACTTCTACGGGGAAGCCCGACACCCATTCCACAATACTAACTCAACTTTTGGACGCTGTCCAGCTACCTTTAAAGGTAGCGGTTTGCAAATGTGCTGCTCACACTGCAAGCTCTGATCCTGTTTCTCTCGGTAATGCTTTTGCTGACAAATCCGCTAAGGCCGCTGCAGAAGGCCTGCTCCATGTCCTCTCGTCTCTCACAGCTCATGATTCGATGTCACACATCTCCCCTGATGTGTTGCTTGACATGCAGTCTCAGAGCCCCTCCCAGGAACGACTCTCTTGGGAAAAACGGGGTGCAACTAAAGACACTGTTGGTCTTTTTGTGTGACCTTTGTGCAAACCTGTCTTGCCTCGTAACTTGTTCAAATGGGCTGCTATTTCGAGTCATGGGGTCACCCATGTCTCGGCGGGGGGTATGGTGAAACAAGTTGAAGCTATTTATACAACATACGGCTTTGCAGCATTTCCACAACGATTTTGCAGAGCGTGTTTGATCTGTGCTAAACATAACCCACAAGGCAATTTAAGACCTCAGAGAGGGAAATTCCCGACTCCATTGTACCCGTTTCAGACAATACAAATGGATTATATCCAATTACATAAACGTGAAGGGAATGAATATTGTTTGGTCATATTAGAGGCATTTTCTAAATGGGTAGAAACATTTCCTACCTAACATGCTGATGCACTCACAGTGGCAAAGGCCTTATGCAAAGACATCATTCCAAGATATGGTATTCCAGAAACAATTTACAGCGACAATGGTCCACATTTTGTAAATCAAATAGTGCATAACATTGGGAGAATGTTCCTATCGTCCACAATCAGCTGGCCTTGTTGAGAGATTTAACGCGACTATAAAAAACAGATTAAAGAACTGCATGGAAGAAACCAAACGACCATGGACTCAGTGCTTAGACCTGGTCAAAATGTACATAAATATTACAAGTACAACAGGGCTAATTCCCTATGAAACTATGTTTGGAAGACCTTACAGGCTTCCTCAGTTCAAGAACACATGGGAGATCCCCGAGGAAGCCACGTTAGCTGATTACATGAGAAAAATGTTGGAACGTCAAAAGAATCTAACCAATAACACTGATGATGAACCCATTTCTCCGCAGGAAGACCCCAAAGTGGTACCGGGAGACTGGGTTTTGATCAAGAGTATCAAGAGGAAGAATTGGTATTCACCCAAGTGGGAAGGTCCCTTTTTGGTACTACTCACGACACCTAATGCTTTGAAAATAGCCGAACGCAACACGTGGATTCATTTATCTCATTGTAAAAAGGTGATCTCCGCAGACCCAACCTAAGTACGGAAGGTGAGCAAAGTCTGGTAATAGTGCCTGATCCTGGTGCCAAGATCCAGGGTTGACACGAAAGCTAGCAGAAGCCAATTTCCAAGACACCAACCCGAAGCTCAGGGTGTTGACTCTGAGGAGATCCAAAAACATGAGCATTAGAGAGTCATTTGGTGAGTACTTTAATCGGGCTGTAGCCTGCGCAAAGTCTACCATGTGCTTTTCATTGCTTTTGCTGGTTTGTGTTACCATTATATTTTTTTCGGGGGTTATTTTATTTGTATGGATAGAGTACCATGAGCCTCGAACATTCTTCTCTCAGGCAACTACCAACGCTAATTCTAATCAATATGGCTCATGGGGAAAAATTGCTAGACATAAGCGCGACACTAAATCCCCTTTTGATCAGGTTGTTTGTATTCCAGAAACCGTCCGCGTTCCAACTTGCGTACCATGGCTTTTGTCTTGGACTTACAATAACTCATTAATGTTTACTGTGGCTCCTAATACATCTTCTTCTATTATTTTACCTATGAAAAGTTTGAAAGGTTTTCATAATGGTCACCCCACTACTGGGGGTAAATGGCTCGGATATTGGTGATATTTAACTGGCCACCCGGTTAGCACCGACTGGGGCACCCTTGTCACCACACAAATGCGAGAGTATTGGCCCTCTGGTTCCAGTGAAGAGGCTGTGTTCTTTGCTAAGCGAGTGACTTTGAAGAATCAGGGCACAAGCCTCCTTTTGACTCTTACACTCCCTGATGGTCAAATTCGTCCTCCAAATGCCACCTTGTTTAACACTTCTTGTTGGGGTTTTCAACTGTGGGCCTGGTCCTCTGGAATCGATCCTCGCTTTCCTATTGCTATTTGCATTAATAAAACAATGTCGATCGCAGACCGTCCCGTTACAAATAATTACACCCTGTCAGCAGGAGCAAAAATCACAAGTATGCTCCTCACTGATGTAGACAGCTATTTTGTAGCCTCCACAGGAATAAGCGGTCAAACCAACAACTGGCTTCTTATGGCTGAGCAAGCCGCAAAGATGGCTAACACCAGTTGCATTGCATGCATGGGTCCAAGACCTCTTTTGAAAATCATACCTGCAAATATAGTTCCTAAGTGTGCTGTTGTTTTAATGTTAAACTCATCCATTTCACCCACTCATGATTGTTTTAAATGGGATAAGGTTTACCCTGTTGCCTCTATGAAAAAATATAAACCCCTTTTTTCGTCCGATGTAGCTAGGGGTAGTTTTACGTGCAATAGATTACCTCGTACCAGTGAGAAGCTCGGCGCCCTACCTACTCCATGGTGTGGGTCCATGACCAATGTCACTGCCCCTTTTTTGCCCATTGCTCGTAGTGATATTTGGTTTTGGTGTAATAGTAACAAACTTTATGATAGGTTGCCTTTAAACAGCTCTGTAATTTGCGCTTTGGTAACCCTATTGCTTCCTGTTCATTTGATACCAATGTCCTCTTATGATCTAACATCTTTTACTAAGTCCGTAGTGCCCGTATTGGTGTCAAAATGGTTTGGTAATGCCGGAGCTGGGCTCTCGGGGATAAGCTCCCGGTGACCTATAAAATGGCTCCATAAGGCTTGTGTAACTTGATCACCTCTGCCAGACAAGCTCCTCAGCTCTGCCTCCTCGTGGCGACACTGGTTTTGCTAAATGAGCTAGGTGCGAAAGCGAACGATTGGCGCTCAAACCAATAACCAGCCTACGGAATGTCTACACTGCACTACGACACTGGGCGGAGGAGCTGCATGAGCAGCCAACGGCCAGAGGGCGGAGGAGGTCCCAGACCCAACGGCCAAGTGTAGAGGAGTAAACCTCACAAATCAGGAGTGGGGCCCCGAAGGCGGACCAGTGTAGAACGCTCACTGACTCCGGCAGCTCCTGCAGCCCAGTTGGTGCCAAATGTATTGCTTGCATTCCTCTGGACCACACCAACAAAGCCGAGAGGGGGATCTTGACGACTGGGCAACCCAAGGTCTCCATACACTGTGCCCAGGCCTGTGCCTTGGATAGGTCACTCATTGTCACTGTCTTAGTGACAGAAACAATTCGGGAGACAGCAGTTACGAGTTCTAAGCCTGAGCCAATTGGCGTCAGCTCAGGCGCTACGGATTGTCTCCAACGGTGGGAGGGATCATCGCATCCCACTGGTCAGCTACCGCCCGCCTAAGCTGGGCAGCCCCTAGCCAATTAGGTGCTGACCCGCCACAGTCCGTCTGCTTCAATGGGTGCTTGGAGCTAGGATAAAATCCGAACGGCGGACTGTAATCCATGCACCAAGCAATGATAAAAATAAAACAAAGCCGCCAGCGCTTAGACTGGCAACATGGAATGTTAGAACTTTATGTCCAGGGATCACCAATGACCCGAAACAGATAAACGATGCTAGAAAGACAGCTGTCATCAACCGCGAGCTGACACGTCTGAACATCGACGTTGCTGCACTGCAAGAAACCAGGCTATTATCCAACGGCAGCATCAGAGAGAAAGACTACACATTCTTCTGGCAAGGAAAGGCCCCAGGGGAACATCGTATGCATGGTGTAGGTTTCGCAGTGAGGAACTCCCTCCTGCCTGCTTGCACGCCACCAACAGTGGGCACCGCCCGCATCCTCATCATGCGCATTGAAACCACGTCTGGCCTTGTAAACATCGTGAGCGCCTACGCCCCAACACTCACCTCATCAGAAGAGGAAAAAGACCAATTCTACGACGAGCTTGAGACCTTCATCAGGGAAATACCTGCATCTGAGCACCTGGTCCTGCTGGGAGACTTCAATGCTCGTGTTGGCTCGGACAATTCCTCTTGGCCCTGCTGTATTGGCCAGTTTGGAGTTGGCAAGGTGAACGAAAATGGGCAAAGATTGTTGGAACTATGCTCCTTTCATGATCTCTGCATCACAAATACGTTCTTCTTTACAAAGCCCAGCCACAGAGTATCATGGCGGCACCCTAGATCTCGTCACTGGCATCAGTTGGATCTCATTATCACTCGACGATCCTTCCTCAACTGCGTCAACATCACTCGCAGCTATCACAGCGCAGACTGCGATACAGACCATGCTTTGGTCGCCAGTAAAGTATGCCTCCAACCCAAACGAGCTCATAGATCAAAGCCAAAGGGCCAGCCTCGCATAAACACAACCAAGACCCAGGACCCTCAGTTAATTAAAAGCTTTGCTGTTAACATCGAAGAAGCCCTTAACAAATGCTCAACTGGCAGTGCAGAAGAAAAATGGAATCACATGCGAAGTGCAATATTCACAACTGCTCTCGACTCCTTTGGAATAAGAACATAGATGAACCCAGATTGGTTTGAAGCGGGAATCATGAATCTTGAACCGGCCATCTCATGTAAACGATCAGCCCTCCTCAACTACAAAGCCAATCCTAGTGACAAAACACTTGCAGCTCTGAGGAAAGCCAGAGCTGACACCCAGAAGATTGCCAGGCAGTGCGCAAATAAATACTGGCAGAGTATATGCCAGAATATCCAAACTTCTGCTGATTGTGGCAATATCCGGGCAATGTATGATGGGATGGAAATAGCATTCGGCCCCACTGTCACCAAAACTGCCCCTCTGAAGTCAAGCACTGGTTCAATCATTACAGATCGAACCAAACAAATGGAGAGATGGGCTGAGCATTACCAAGAGCTTTTAACGAGGGAAACTGAAGTCACGGTAAATGCTGTGGAAGGCATAACACCACTACCTGTCATGGAAGAGCTTGATGAACCGCCCACTATTCAGGAGCTGTATAAGGCTGTCGATTCCCTATCCAGCGGTAAAGTCCCAGGAAATGACGGCATCCCCCCAGAGGTCATCAAAGCAGCCAAACAAACCAGCCTCCTCGTGCATCTCCACAAGCTACTCTTACAGTGCTGGGATGAAGGAAACGTGCCTCAAGACATGAGAGATGCCAAGATCATCACACTATACAAGAACAAAGGCGATAGAAGTGTTTGCAACAACTATCGCGGAATATCCCTACTCTCTGTCGTGGGAAAGACATTTGCCCGAGTTATATTAAACAGACTCTATCCACTGGCTGAACGGATTTATCCAGAATCCCAGTGTGGCTTTAGAACAGGGAGATCCACCATCGACATGATCTTCTCATTAAGGCAACTGCAAGAGAAGTGTCGTGAGCAACAGCGACCACTGTATATCGCCTTCATAGACCTAACGAAGGCCTTTGATTTGGTCAGTAGAACGGGTCTGTTCACACTCCTGCACAGAATTGGCTGTCCTCCTAAATTGCTGAGACTGATTGTCTCCTTTCACAAGGATATGAAAGGTACTGTACAGTGCAATGGATTAAAATCTGAACCCTTCCCAATTACAAGTGGGGTAAAGCAAGGCTGCGTCCTTGCCCCAACTCTCTTTGGCATCTTTTTTTCACTATTGCTACGATATGCCTTCGAGACATCCGAAGAAGGAGTGTACCTGCACACCCGAAGTGATGGCAGCCTATTTAACCTTACCCGCCTTCGAGCAAAAACACGCGTGCGCAAAGTTCTCATTCGTGAAATGCTGTTCGCGGATGATGCGGCACTGACATCACATACCAAAGCCGGCCTCCAAGACCTTATAAATGCCTTCGCCCATGCTTGTAGAGAGTTCGGTCTGACAATCAGCATAAAGAAGACGAACATCTTAGCCCAAGGTGTCAGCTCTACCCCTCACATCTCAATTGTCGACTGTTGCCTCGATGTGGTCGAAGATTTCACCTACCTTGGCTCCAACATCTCTAACAGTCTCAGCCTCGTCAAAGAGATCAATGTCAGAATCGGCAAGGCCTCATCGGTGCTAGCAAAGAGGGTGTGGAAAAATAGCTCGCTCACCATCAAAACCAAGATCTCAGTGTATCAGGCCTGCGTGCTGAATACACTTCTGTATGGGAGCGAGAGCTGGACGCTGTATAGTCATCAGGAACGCAAGTTGAACAGTTTTCACCAGCGCTGTCTAAGGAGAATCCTCAACATCTCATGGCAGGATCACGTTTCCAACAAAGAGGTCTTGACCAGAGCAGGAATTTCCAGCATGTTTGCCATCCTTACAAACAGACGTCTGCGGTGGATTGGCCATGTATCCCGTATGCAAGATGGTCGACTTCCCAAAGACATATTGTATGGTGAGCTCGCCTCTGGTTCTAGACCACTCGGAAGACCACTTCTCCGCTTCAAAGATGTTTGTAAACGGAGCTTGAAGGAGGGCAACATCGCACCAGCACAATTTGAGACACTGGCCGCAGATCGCTCAGGGTGGAAAGCCGTTACCAAATCAGTCATCAAGAAAATGGAAGAGAACAGAGAGAAGAAAATGGAAGAGAAAAGGGCTCAAAGACAGAAGAGATGCTCAGCTACCCCGAAACTCTACTGCCTTTAGCTGTGACATCTGCAACAGGGCATGCGGCTCCAGAATTGGACTCTTTAGTCACAGAAGGAACTGCAGGTCCAGCAACCAATGACCACCAAGGCACATAATCCATAGTCTCTCGAGACTGACGGAAGCCAACAACTGGAGTGCCCGTATTCTGGCCGAGAACGAAACGAAACGCTGAATGGCGGGGCGCAGCTAATCCAATTTACATAGACGCCATTGGTGTCCCTAGAGGAGTACCGGATGAGTATAAGCTGGTGAATCAGATAGCAGCTGGTTTTGAATCAGCCCTGTGTTGGTGGTGTACTCTTAACAAAAATGTTGACAGGATTAACTACGTCCATTACAACGTGCAGAGGCTTGGAAACTGGACCGAGGCGGGTTTCAAGGCGGTCCACTCCCAACTTGCCGCTATTTCCCTCATGGCTTTCCAGAATCGAATGGCCCTTGACATGCTACTCTCAAAGGAGGGCGGTGTCTGCGCCATGTTCGGTGAGCAGTGTTGCACGTTTATTCCGAATAATACTGCAGCCGGCGGAAGCCTGTCCCAGGCCCTTGAGGGCCTGCGGACCTTGAACGGGAAGATGAAGGAACACAGTGGGGTGAACACAGAGGTTTGGACCGACTGGTTGAACGTGTTCGGAAAGTACCGCACCCTGGTTTCCTCTGCCCTGGTCTCCATTGCCGTTTTCTCTGCCATTTTGACCTTGTGTGGATGTTGTTGCATCCCTTGTCTCCGATCCCTATTTAACAGGCTAATTACAACTGCTATCTCTCCACCAGCTGAGACTTTCCCGTTGCTCCAAAGGGATGACCTTTCGATCGACGGGGGTTCCTTCTCTAGTGACGACCCGGTCAGCGAATCTATTGTGGTAAACCTGTCCGGTTTGTTTCCTGACCCTGGCTTTGCCGATTACGACTCAGTTTCCTCCCGAGTGTAAGTTAGTTCTTGCGAAACGTGATCCCTTGGCTGAAAATCTTTTTGAAGTGGCCATATGGGTGATGAGTTGGTCTCCGGGAACTTATGATAAAACAGGGGGGAATTGTTAGATAAATTGTATATATATGTTATCATGCGTTCCCTAATGAGTACTTATTAATAAAATTATTGCACAGAATGCTTGCTGTTTCGCCTTGCAGACGTCCACCAGTCCACAACAAGTCAAACGATGCTGTCTGGAGCTTCCTGACCTTCTACACCTCTGGGAATCCAAGAAACTTGTTGATAGCTCAAACTATTTTGTTGATGTCTGCATATGGCATTTTGTCCTTGCACTCTTTTTGTTTCTCATGGCATCCTGTCTGCGACTTCTTGTTTCACATAGAATCTCGTTTCTTCTCTCATGAGACAAAGCCCACGCTTCCCCCCACCTATCAGGGGCTAATCTCACATTGTGGGTAGGGCATTCCAAATAAAAAGAGTGAGGAGTGTAAACAGATTTTTAGTGTAGTCGGATTGCTGTAAGTCTGAATGCACTCCTCGCGAGAAAAGACTCAATATTCTGCCTCACTGGTTTTGTCTGCTGATCCTTTTGCTGATTTTGAACCTGACAGCTGTCGTCACAGCCCACGCTCTAAATTCGGCACTGATACAAATAGAGCGCGAGTGCGCCATTTCCGTACTACTGAGTACGTACACGCACTTGTGAGTGTGCACCGAGCTTTCTGACACGGCTTCCGGTAGTAAATGCGCAGGCGAGTGGTTCCCCATCTACTGGGGAAACGCAGTCATTGCAGGCAAAATGACCGAATTTTTTTTTTTTAATAATACAATTTATTTAGGGTTGGCGGGCCGGATTAAATGGTCCGGTGGGCTGGATGTAGCCTGCGGGCCGTAGTTTGCCCATACCTGGGTTAGCCGGTCCTCCTCACAGTTACGAGGGTGCGGGTTTGATTCCACTTCCCGTGCCTGCGTGGATTTTCTCCAGGCACTCCGGTTTCTTCCCACATCACAAGGCCCGGGTTAACAACAGCGGCCATCAGTTGTGTTAACCTACCTACAGGGTATTGGTGGAAATTTGACTACTGTAGGTTGAAAAAAAGAGAGGAGGAAGGCATGTCCATAGGCAGGTAGAAGAAAAGCGCAAGGCTATGACAGAGCAGGGACTTTGAATGTCGGGACTATGGCAGGAAAAGCTAGAGAATTAGTGGACATGATGCAAAGGAGGAAGGTGGACATACTGTGTGTTCAGGAGACCAGGTGGAAAGGTAGCAAAGCCAGAAGCATAGGATACGGATTCAATGGTGTGGATGGGAAGAGAAATGGAGTAGGAGTTATCCTGAAAGAGGAGTTTGTAAGGAATGTTCTGGAGGTGAAAAGAATGTCAGAGCGATGAGGTTGAAGCTGGAAATCCAAGGTGTGATGTTCAATGTTGTCAGTGGGTATGCCCCACAGGTAGGATGTGAATTAGAAAAGAAAGAGTAATTCCGGAGTGAGGTAGATGAGGTGATGCAAAGTATCCCCAGAGGTGAGACGGACATGTTGGTGCAGGCAACAGAGGTGATGAGGAAGTGATGGGCACGTTTGGCATCCAAAACAGGAACGCAGAAGGACAGATGATACAAAAAGAATGGAAATGGCTGTAGTGAATATTTTCTTTCAGAAGAGGCAGGAACATATAGTGACATACAAGAACGGAGGTAGGAGCACACAGATGGATTACATGTGTAGATGATATAATCTGAAGGAGATCAGTGACTGCAACATGGTGGCAGGTGAGAGTGTAGCCAGACAGCATAGAATGGTGGTGTGTAGCATGACCCTGGTGGTGAGGAAGAGGAAGATGAATAATACAAAGGCAGAATAGAGGACGAAGTGGTGGAAACTAAAAAAGGAAGAGTGTTGTGTAACTTTCAGGGAGGAGTTGAGACAGGCTCTTGTGGGCAGGAGGCGCTTCCAGATGACTGGACGACTACAGCTAAGGTGATCAGGGAGACAAGCAGGAGAGTGCTTGGTGTGTCTTCTGGAAGGAAAGTTGATAAGGAGACTTGGTGGTGGAATGAGGAAGTGCAGGAGTGCATACGTGGCAAGAGGTTAGCTAAGAAGAAGTGGGACACCGGGAAGACTGACGAGAGTAAACAAGGATACAAAGAAATACAGCGTAAGGCGAAAGCAGAAGTGGCAAAGGCCAAACAAAGAGCATACCTGTATGCCAGGTTGGACGGTGAGGAGCGAGAGAAGGATTTATATAGGTTGGCGAGAGAGAGATGGGAAGGATGTGCAACAGGTTAGGGTGATTAAAGATAGAGATGGAAATGTTTTGACAGATACTGGAAGTATGACAGGAAGATGGAAAGAGTACGTTGAAGAGTTGATGAATGAGGAAAACGAGAGAGAGCGAAAAGTGGAAGAGGTGGGCACTGTGGACCAGGAAGTTGCGATGATCAGTAGGCGCGAAGTAAGGAGGGCACTGATAAGGATGAAGAGTGGAAAGGCAGTTGGGCCGGATGATATAACTGTGGAGGTATGGAAGTGTCTTGAAGAGGTGTCTGTAGAGTTTTTGACCAGACTGTTCAATGATATTTTAGAGAATGAGAGAATGCCGGAGGAATGGAGAAGTGTGTTGATACTGATCTATAAGAACAAGGGAGATGCGCAAGAGTTGATACAGATGAGTAAAGTTAATGAGCCACACAATGAAGGTGTGGGAAAGAGTGGTGGAAGCTCGACTAAGAGCAGAAGTGAGTATCTGCGAGCAGCAGTATGTTTTCATGCCCAAAAAGAGTACTACAGATGCAGTATTTGCTTTGAGTATTCTGATGGAGAATTACAGAGAGGGTCAGAAGGAACTGCATTGTGTCTTTGTAGATCTGTAGAAAGCATGTGACAGGGTGCCCAGAGAGGAACCGTGATATTGTATGAGGACATCTGGAGTGGCAGAGAAGTATGTGAGAGTGGTATGAGGATATGTATGAAAGTTGCAGGAAAGGAGTGAGAAGTGCTGTAGGATTGATAGAGGAGTTTAAGGTAGAGGTGGGACTGCATCAAGGATCAGCTCTGAGCCCCTTCTTGTTTGCTATGGTGATGGAGAGGCTGACAGATGAGGTCAGACATGTCTCTCCATGGACCATGATGTTCGCAGATGACATTGTGATCTGTAGTGAGAGTACGGAGCAGGTGGAAGGAAATCTGCAGAGGTGGAGGTATACCGTGGAAAGGAGGGGAATGAAGATTACCCTAAGGAAGACAGAATACATGTGTGTAAATGAGAGGGATCCAAGTGGAATGGTGAGGCTAGGGCAGTCCTTCTCAAATAGTGTGGGGGGGAGGTGGTGCGGCGCGTTACCAAGGGGGGGCGCATGTGACACCAGGGAACATGCTTTTCTTTTGGCTGTACTACAAATCGGATTCGGTTGAAGTTGGGAAATTGTGTAAAATGTAAATGAAAATAAAATACAACCATTTGAAAATCCTTCTCAACCCATATTCAATTGAATACACTACAAAGACAACATATTCTCTATTAGTTTGAGAATATCTTCCATTTTTCACATGTCCTGAGTGTTGTTGTTAGTCACCTAAATGTTGAACAGAGGCTGTGATTTACCGAAGTCAAATTCCTTGTTTGGCACGCTCAAACATGGCGAATAAAAAACTCTTGAATCTTGAACATTTAATGTTCAAACTGATAAACTAAATTGTTTTTTGCCAAATAGTAATAAACTTAGAATTTCAAGGCTTGCAACACGCCCAGTAGAAGTTGGGAAAGGTGGCAAAATATACTGAGAAAGCCAAGAAAAGCTCATCAAACACCTATTTGGAACATCCCACATATGATCAGGCTAATTGGGAACAGGTGGGTACCATGATTGGGTATAAAAGGAGCCTCCCCAAACATGCCCAGTCATTCACAAGCAAGGATGGGGCGAGGTTCGCCACTTTGTCCACAACTGCGTGAGAAAATAGTTGAACAGTTTAACAACATTTCTCAAAACAAAAGTGCAAGGAATTTAGGAAATTCAACACCTACGGTCCATAATATCATCAAAAGGTTCAGAGAGTCTGGTGAAATCACTGCACGTAAGCACCACGGCCAGAAACCAAGATTGAATGACCGTGACCTTCGATCCCTCAGACGGCACTGCCTTAAAAAACGACTTGAGTGTGTAAAGGATATCACCAAATGGGCTCAGGAGAACTTCAGAAAACCACTGCCAGTAAATACAGTTCATCACTACATCAGTAAGTGCGGGTTAAAACTCTACCATGCAAAGCAAAAGCCGTTTATGAACAACATCCAGAAACGCCACCGGGTTCTCTGGGCCCGAGCTCATGTAAAATGGACTGATGCACAATGAAAAAGTGTTTTGTGGTCTGATGAGTCCACTTTTCAAATTGTTTTTGGAAACACTGGACGTCATGTCAAAAGGTTTGAAAAGAACGGCGGAGAACGACAGAGATGAGAATTGAAAGCTAAGACAAGGAAATATGATGAAGCGTACGCTCGGCTTCAGTGCGACTACGATGGGTGACGAGGAAAGACCGGTGTGTTTACTGTGCCTTACAATGTTGGCAGCGGAGAAGTATGAAACCAAATCAATTAAGTCGACACTTATAAAGTCATTGCACCCCAATCACGTTGATAAGATGCTTGAGGTTTTTCAGCGAAAACGGGCTGAATATTGCCAACAATCATCCCACTTTGTGAATGCTACTTCAGTCAATCAGCAAGCACTGTAAGCATCATATAAAGCAGCATACCAAATTGCTCAGTGCAAGAAAAAAAAACACCATTGCAGAAGAGCTAATACTACCTGCAGCCGTGGATATGGTCTCCATAATGCTGTCTCACTTTGAGCACAAATTGCTTTATTCATTTTTGTTTTGTAGGTTAAAATGTTTTATATATTGTGCTCCTGAGTTAATGTTGCTGATTACCTTGAATTGAATATATTTATTGCTGTTATTTAATTTTATATTATGTATGTTTATTATTTTATTGTATTTTTTTTCAGCATTAAATGGCAGTTGGTCAAGAATGTTTATAGTTTAAATACCGTATTTGCCGGTGTATTGGTCGACCTTTTTCGATCCAAAATCGACCGAAAAAAATCGACCTCGACTTATACACCGAGTCATAAAATTTAACTTCGTATTCATCGCTTCAAATGTGATGGTAACCAAGGCCGTTTCTCATGCATCTCATTGTGCGTTGCACTTAGAAAATTTGAACCGGGCGGCGTGCGCGAATGCGCGGCCCGCTGGAAGTCGAATGAGGCTCAGCGATCTCCTCCGCGGTGCTTATAAACAGCCGATCCGCTCGGCGGGGGCTATTTTCGGCCACTCGGCGCGTGCGCACGGCCTCCCGGATGTGCCGGGCGGCGTGCGCGAGTGCGCGGCCCGCTGGAAGTTGAATGAGGCTCAGCGATCTCCTCCGCGGTGCTTATAAACAGCCGATCCGCTCGGCGGGGGCTATTTTCGGCCACTTGGCGCGTGCGCACGGCCTCCCGGATGTGCCGGGCGGGTGCGCGAGCTCGCCGGCCGCTGGAAGTCGAATGAGGCTCCGCGATCTCCTCCGCTGTGCTTATAAACAGCCGATCCGCTCGGCGGGGGCTATTTTCGGCCACTTGGCGCGTGCGCACGGCCTCCCGGATGTGCCGGGCGGGTGCGCGAGCTCGCCGGCCGCTGGAAGTCGAATGAGGCTCCGCGATCTCCGCGGTGCTTATAAAGTGTTGATCCGCTCGGCTTGGAGGTATTTCCGGCCTCCCGTTGGTGCCGGGCGGCGTGCGCGAGCTCGCCGGCCGCTGGAAGTCGAATGAGGCTCCGCGATCTCCTCCGCGGTGCTTATAAACAGCCGCATGCGCACGGCCTCCCGGAATTTGAACACATTTCGTCAATAAATTTCGCATATTGAATTTTGAAGTTTAATATAATGCAACAATTGAGCTCGACTTATACAAAGGATATATCATAAAATCGTAAATTTCCGTCGAATTTTAGGGGGTCGACTTATACACCGAGTCGACCTGTACACCGGCAAATACGGTAATTATAATTCATTTTTAATTTCAGGCAAAGTGATGCACATTGAATCTGTTCTGTTACAGACTAAAAAACAATGTTATTAATAAAGTTATTCTTTATTGTAAGTTGATCTTTTTTTATTTATATTTTGTTTTCTTTAATATTAACAACATGGGGGGGGCGCAAAATGTTTTCTTCTCCCTGTGGGGCATCACAGAAAATGATTGAGAAGCACTGGGCTAGAGGGAGTAGAGCTACAGAAGGTAGAGGATTTACCGTATTTTCACGATTATAAGGCGCGGATAAAAGTCCTATCATGCAGTGCGCCCTATGTGTGTTGTTGTTATAAGGCGGACGTATTGAAGAGAACGTTAAAGGGAGAATTGTGGACGTGGATTTGCAGTATGCCCCGCCCTGTGTGTGTGTTGTTGTTATAAGGCGTACGTAGTAGAGAACGCCATGAGAACGTTAAAGGGGGAAGTGTGGGTGTGGATTGTATATAAAACACGCGTCATGCAAAACATCATTGTTATAACAACAGTGAAAATGGCAAAGAGACACGCTTATCAAGCACAGCTCAAACTGAAGACCATCAGCTACGCGGAGGAGCATGGAAGTCGAGCAGCCGCGAGAGAATTTGAAATCAACGAATCGATTGTTCGCAAGTGGAGGAAGCTGGAAAACGAGCTCCAACAGGTCAACAAGACGCAGCTGAGTTTCCACGGACGTAAGGCGAGGTGGCCCGTGTTGGAGGAAAGATTCGAACCGTGGATCATCGAGCAAAGAACGAGTGGGAGAAGCGTTTTGACGGCCACCATTCGCCTAAAAGCAGTAACGCTAGCAGAAGACATGAAAATTGAACATTTTCAAGGAGGTCCGTCTTGGTGCTTTCGTTTCATGAAACGGTGCCATTTTCCCATCCGGACCAGGACTACGTTGGCGCAGCAACTTCCAATGGATTATAATAAAAAGATGGCCATGTTCCGCTCCTACTGCAGCAAACGCATCGCCGACAAACACATCCATCCCAGAGGTGCCGCTCACTTTGGACATCTCGGTGAATCACATTGTGGAAAAGAAAGGGACCAACACGAAAAGTCTTCTTTTACTGTTGTGCTTGGCTGCCATGCTAATATCCAGAAACTGTCGCCTATGGTGATTTTTTAGAGAAAGACTTTGCCTAAAGAGAACTCTCCAGCAGGAGTCATCATTAAGGCAAATGAAAAGGGCTGGATGGATGAGGAAATGATGACTGAGTGGCTGCGGGAGTAGACCAGGTGGGTTTTTTCCACGCATCACCATCGCTGTTGATCTTTGACTCTATGTGTGCCCATCTCACAGCCGATGTGAAAAAACAAGTGAAGCAAATGAACTTGCTGTCATTCCGGGAGGCACGACAAAGGAACTCCAACCGCTGGACATCGGTGTGAACCGGCCGTTCAAAGTAAAACTGCGAGCGGCGTGGGAGCAATGGATGACGGAGAGCATAGCATGCACACGCAGCGGCCACTCTCTGTCCCGTCAGTAC
The DNA here is from genome assembly GCF_024217435.2 of Syngnathus scovelli. Lineage (NCBI taxonomy): Eukaryota > Metazoa > Chordata > Actinopteri > Syngnathiformes > Syngnathidae > Syngnathus > Syngnathus scovelli. Next base: position 2,512,306 of record NC_090847.1, on the reverse strand, counting down.
GGTGATTTGTTCGTCTAATGAGTGTTCGTCCGACAGTCTTATGTGTTCGTCTCGTCGTGCTATATCGTGCTACAAGTACAGCAGGCAGGTTCTGCTCGACATCGGCAGAAGTGGGTTTTGTGGCGTTCTGGACTTTGAAGCGGCGACATTAAAGGCGCTCGGACTGCTACGTCCTGTAACGTCGCCGACCTCGCCCGCTATTCCTCCCCCGGTTGGGAGACGTCGGAAACGGTGTGCGAGGAGGCAGAAGAGGGGCAAGCGCGGAGGCGTCCGGGCCAGGCTGGCGGCCAACCCAGCGCGCCCGGCGGTGTCCTCCATTCTTCTGGCGAATGTGTGATCGCTCGACAACAAAATGGATTACGTTCGCCTGCTGAGGTCTACGAACCGGACGGTGCAGAACTGCTGCGTGCTCGTGTTCACCGAGACCTGGTTGACTGACAACATTCCGGACTCTGCCATGCATCTGGAGCGGCTAGCGTGCTATCGGGCGGACCGTGCCATTGTACGAGGGGGAAAGTCGCGAGGAGGTGGAATATGCGTCTACATCCGAGAAGAATGGTGCCGGGACTCTCTGGTGGTATGTAAGCACTGCTCGCCACTTGCAGAGTTTGTGATCATCAAGTGCTGTCCTTTTTACCTGCCGAGGGAATTTACCGCGATTCTGCTAGTTGCGGTATACATCCCGCCTTCCAACATCGAGGGTGACGGGATAGCGGCGCTTGGTGAACTGTACCAGGCTGTCAGTGAACAGCAGACAGCGCACCCTGACGGTTTCACCATCTTTGCTGGAGACTTTAATCATGCCAACCTGAAGTCTGTTTCCCCGAGGCTTCACCAGCATGTTACTTTTCCGACTCGTGGAGACAGCTTCCTGGACCTAGTCTACTCTGCGCAAAAGGGAGCTTTCAAAGCCACCCCCCTCGCCCATCTTGGGCTTTCTGACCATCTCACTGTTTTGCTTTTGCCCGCATACAGACAATTGGTAAAGGCATCCAGGCCGGTTCGGAGGCGGGTTCGGGTGTGGCCTGAGGGTGCCTCCGATGCACTTCGTGACTGCTTCGACACCACTGACTGGGACGTGTTTAAGCAGGCGGCCACCTACAACGATCGGACGGACATAGAGGAGTATACTGACTCTGTTTCCTCTTACATCACGAAGTGCATCGATGATGTGACTTGCTCAAAATCCGTCGTCACTCGCGCGAACTGGAAGCCGTGGCTGACAGGGGCTGTCCTCAGACTGCAGAGGGCCAGGGACAAGGCTTTCAGAGCGGGGGATGAGGCTGGCTTGAGGACAGTGAGGGCCGACCTGTCCCGAGGCATCAAAGAAGCGAAAAAGGCGTTCTCGTGCAAGGTCTCCACCCACTTCAAGGACAGCAAGGACGCACGTAGCCTTTGGCAGGGCATTCAGACCATCACGGACTACAAGCCCGCGCCGAGGAGCTGTGAGGGCGACGTCCGTCTGCTGAACGATCTAAACCGATTCTTTGCTCGCTTCGACGCCCAGAACAGCACTTGCCCGCTGAAGACCACTCACACCCCACACGAGCACCCCCTGCGCCTCTCTGCCGACGGTGTGAGGAGGGCGCTTGCCGCTATTGACACCCGTAAGGTGGCGGGCCCTGACAACATCCCGGGTCGAGCGCTGAAGGACTGCGCTGGGGAGCTGTCGGGTGTCTTCACGGACATCTTTAACGTTTCCCTGCAGCAGGCCATCGTCCCCTCGTGTTTCAAGGCTGCTACCATCGTTCCTGTACCGAAGAAACCTGCACCGTCCTGCTTCAATGACTACCGCCCCGTGGCACTGACGTCCATCATCATGAAGTGCTTTGAGCGGCTTGTCATGGAGCACATCAAATCCGTTCTCCCCCCCCAACATTGACCCTTTCCAGTTTGCGTACCGTGCCAAACGGTCCTCTGAGGATGCCATCTGCTCTGCCCTCCACTCGGCCCTCACCCACCTGGAGAGAAAGGACTCATATGTGAGGTTGCTGTTTGTGGACTTCAGCTCTGCCTTCAACACCATTGTGCCGCAGCGACTCATCTGCAAACTCGACGAGCTGGGCCTCAGTAACTCTGCAACTGGCTACTAGACTTCCTCTGTCATAGGCCTCAGGTGGTGCGTGTTGGCGACAAAATCTCCGCCAGCATCACGCTGAGCACGGGGCCCCCCCAGGGCTGCGTACTCAGTCCATTGCTCTTCACCCTGCTGACGCATGACTGCACTGCGACCTACAGCGACAACCGCATAGTGAAGTTTGCTGATGACACAACTCTGGTGGGTCTCATCACGAAGGGCGACGAGACTCTGTACAGGTCGGAAGTTGACCTTCTGACCATGTGGTGCAGGGACAACAACCTCCTGCTGAACGTAAACAAGACCAAGGAAATCGTTGTTGACTTCCGGAAGGGTCACACAAAACACCTGCCGCTGATCATCGACGGTGCTGTGGTGGAGAGGGTGAGCTTCACCAAGTTCCTGGGGGTGCACATCAGTGAGGACCTCTCCTGGTCCGCAAACACCGCGTCACTGGCAAAGAAAGCTCAGCGCCGCCTGTACTTCCTGCGGAAGCTCAGGCGTGCATGTGCTCCTCAGGCAGTCCTGTCTACATTCAACCGTGGCACCATTGAGCGCGTCTTCACCAGTTGCATCGCTGTCTGGGGTGGTAACTGCACTGAACAGAACTTGAAAGCCCTGCAGCGCATAGTGAATACGGCTGGTAAGATTATTGGTGCTTCGCTCCCCTCCCTGAAGGACATTTACACCTCCCATCTCGCCCGCAAGGCAACCTCGATTGCGAGTGATGCGAGTCACCCCGCTCACTCTTTGTTTGACCTTCTGCCCTCTGGGAAGAGGTACAGGAGCCTGCGCTCCCGTACCACCAGACTCGCCAACAGCTTCTTTCTCCAGGCTGTTAGGACCCTGAACTCGCTACCCCCTTCTGTGTAGCGTGCGTCACTGTTGCGCTATTTTTCTAGAATGTCTGCTGTACGCTCACTTGCTCCTTTTTGCTCCTCTTATTTATTTGTTGTGTTATTTATTCGTTATTTATTCAGCACGCTGTTGTTTACTTGTTTTACTTGATTGTCTATTGAGGGCCATGTCTTGTCACCGTGGGATAGGGGGGAACGAAATTTCGGTTTCTTTGTGTGTCTTTGGCATGTGGAATTGACAATAAAGCTGACTTTGACATCTTTAAAGCGAATGCTGAACTTAACTCCCCAGGCCAAAGCGAACCCCTGTCACAAAGAATAAAAAAAATACCGGTAGCAGTTTGCATTATTTTATTGCAGTGTTTTTCCTTATTCAGATTTGTATCAAGACTACAGTAACAATTATACTTCACTTTGATGGTTAATGCAGTTATTGCAATTTTGTTGTTTTATCACAGTAGATTGGTTTATTTACATTTCAAAAACCAGAAGCCATTCATTTACAAATGTGATTGCACTTTAGTTTACATATTTAAATGTTCAGATATTAAGATGTGATAGACAGTTTTTGCATGATTTGAATGAGGCAAAATAACATGTTTTTTTTCTCTAATATATTGTTATCATTTGTTTCAGATGTACTGTAATTATTTTCTGTATAAAAATTAAATTTGGTGTTCAAAAAGTAATTTTTCCAACTTGAGTCTTGAAAAAGAGTGGGTCGTCTTATAATCAGGGTCGTCTTATATTCAGGCCAATGCGGTATTGGTTCTGCACTCGTTTTCATAGCAATAGTGTCAGTCTTTCTGCTGATTTTGGAGCTGTACGCTCTGTTTTCATGTCTTGTGGGTGTATTTTGAGTTGTTGTATCAGATGAATTGCATCGAAAGTGCTGTTTTATTCTTGGGCAACACAATATGTTCAATGCATTCATTAACTTCTCGCAAACGCGAGCATCCATAGCATTAGCGTCAGTCTTTCCACTGATTTTGGAGCTGTGCGCTCTATGTCTTCAGTTCTTGTGGGTGTATTTTGAGTAGTTGTATCAGATGATTTGCATAGAAGGTGCTTTATTATTCTTGGGTAACACAATGTGTTTAATGCATTCGCTAGCTTCTCGCTAACGCTATCACTAGCATTAGCTTACATCGTTGCTTGACAGAGCTTGTTTATAAGACGTTCATAAATATTGTGAGGGGATTTATTTTCTTATGTGTCATGTATGGTTGTATGGACAAGTCTTCTGTCGTTGAGATCTTTTAATCAATCAAAAAGTTTGCGGCGCAAGTAAACACTACCTCGTTTAAATAAAGGGGGGGGGGGGGGGGGGAGATAGAAAACGACCTCGGATAAATTAAAAAAAAACTACAAATGGCGACCGAAAATGGAGGTGCACATCTTGCGGCCTGAGGAGTGTGAAGTATCTCATTTGTATTTAAAGAGACCGCACCAAAACGGCTTGCTCTGAGCCGCACCTCAGAATAAGTAGAAAAGAGGGACCTGTGATGGTATCAAAACGATGAATTCAGACAAAAGCATCATTTTTCCACTTTATATAGACCACAACTAAATGAGTAAAACAGTAGAATTTATTACCGTGATATTTGGGCTTTAATAAGAGAGGTACTACTGTGTTTTTCTACCCATACATAGAAGGCATAATTTAAAGTGGGGCTGCAGAATATATTGTAATGTCTTGTATTATCCGTTCATTGTAGTTGTGCGTGTGAGGGCGGGGCCAGGAGTGACGAGTGACATCATGCGTGTGGGTTGTGCGGACTGGTTAGCTTGGCAATAAGTCGGTGTGTGGAGCGCATGGGCGCGAGTTGTGGCCACCAGCAACTCCCGTATGCATGTGTTTTTCTGTTGCCTATTTTGTTATAATAAAAGCGGCGATCAAAGCGTGTAAACATCCTTGACGCACAGAGGGGCATTACAAAATTGAAAATATAATGGCACATGCAGTGCACAATGCAAAAGACATGCAATAGATTCATATGAAATTGTATACTTTGATGTAACTTTGACCAGTAAAATACAACCTTAAATGTGCATTGTTATCCAGTAGGATGTATGTAGGAGCAAAATAGTGAATCAGGAAACAGGCACCGCGCACCACAGCAGATGAGGCAAATGGGAATCAGGTTGAATAGCAGAACTATCGAGGCAGACCAACCGCCGCAGATTGACGGGCTTGCGGCGTTTAAATACACGCCTTAAAGAGCTGGTAACAAGGGCACAGGTGGCATTGATCAGCACTTATTAGCGCCACAGCTCCGCATTGGATATGACGGCCAGCACAGCGAGAGCAGAGGTGAGCCGTGACACGTTCACGGTAGTTTTTTTGTGACTTTGCGAGTTTTAGTGACGCCCTAAAGCAGGGGTGGCCAACCCGCAGCTCGCATGCGGCTCTTTGCCTGGTTTCATGCGGCTCTTTTACGTTCATATCAACGTTTGTGGTTTTTTTTTTTTTTTTTTTGGTGCGTGTTTGCTTCGCTTGAGTTCAATATGGTATTTTCATCAAACGCGCATGCGCATGAGGTGAAATCCTGCAAACGAGAGGCAAACCCATTCGAAGAAACAATTAGTGTCAATTTCGCTCAAATGGCAGGGAAAAAAATGCACAGCTAAACGAAAATATGAAGATGAACACAGGACTTTTTTAACAGAGTGGAAACGTTCATATTTTTTAGTTGAACGCAATGACAAGCCATTCTGCCCGATATGTCAGACGTCATTAACGCATTTCAAAGCTTCAAATCTTCAGCGCCACTTTAGCTCACTTCATGCTAATATCGATAAGGACTTTCCAAAAGGGACTGAATTTTGCAAGCGCAAGTTGGACACTTTGAAAAGTCAGGCAGAAAAACAGGTTCAGTTTGTCCCAAAAATTACAAAGCACTCAAGAGACTGTCACGCTTGCATCGTATCAACTGGCTTGGAACATTGCACGGGCTAAAAAGCCATACAATGAAGGGGAGTTCGTTAAAAAATGCCTCGGTGACGTTGAAATCTTGTCTCCTGAAAATGACAAACTAAAACAAATAGTATCCCACATCCAACTGTCCCGCCACACTATTGAACACAGAATACCGGACATTAATACAGCTATTGAATCACAGTTGCACGCTGACATTCAAGCATGTGAGTATTTTAGTGTCACATTGGATGAGAGTTGTGACATACAAGACCTCAGCTGGCAATATTTGCACGGCCAGTGTCAAAAGATTGTGTGATCAAAGAAGAACTCCTTGATGTTGTGCCATTTAAAGACTCGTTGCATAGATGTGAAAGAAATAATGATGGCTGCTTTAGCAAAAGCAAATCTTGTGTCTAAATCATTGAATTTAAACGTCATGAAGCCTGTGATGGAAACCGTCAACTACATCTGCATACATGCGCTTAACCACAGGCAATTCAAAAATGTCATCGCTGAGCTGGACCAAGAACTTCCAGGTGACCTGCCGCTGCACTGTGAAGTGGCTGTCAGAGGGCAAGGTGCTAGCTCGCTTCTTTGAGCTTTTGGATGCCGTGAAACTATTCATGGAAGAGAAGGACAAGGACTATCCCGAGCTCTCGGAGGTCGAATGGATTATGGATCTGGTCTTTTTGGTCGACATGCTGTCTCACTTGGACAGACTGAACTTTGTCATCCGGTTCCGTGATCTACAACTGAAAAGGCCACAGATTACGTTCCTCGCCAACTCATTTAATGCGGAGACGGACTGTTTGAAAGTCCCGCTAGTCACAGATGATGTTTCGGCTGAATTGGAGATAATCGATCTTTGTGAGGAGGACCAACTGAAACCTGCTTTAAGACAAGGGACCATTAAGTTCTGGTAAAGTGTGCCAATGGAAAAATACCCAAATGTCAAACGGACTGCGCTGAAGATACTGTCAATGTTTGGGTCAACATACATCTGTGAGTCTGTGTTTTCTACCCTGAAGTACCTGAAATCAAAGCATCGATCTGTCCTGATTGACACCCATGTGAAAGAATTGCTTCAAGTGGCAACAACGGAATACAAGCCAGATTTGAAGAAGATTGTTCAAGGCAAGGAATGCCAGAAGTCGCACTAAGCAACATGTATAGTAAGTTAAAAAATGCTATTGTAAATTACTATGTTTTTTTTTTTTTGTGGACTCTGTTGGACTGAGAGTTTGTGTGTGTGAGACAATGCGCACAATGTTCATTGTTGAAAATGTGGTCTTTGGTCATAGTACTGTAGGAGTCAATTTCTGTCATTATAATGTTGGTGTGTAATAAATTTAGCTGAGCAGAAGTGTGTGTGCGTGTGTGTATGTGTTTGTGCATGTGGTGTGTGTGCATGTGTGTGTGTAAGAGGAAGGGATGGGATGATGTTCATGTGTGCTCATGTGTATGATGTTGCTCTTTGCGGTAACACAGACAAATATGTGTCTCTTAGTCTCTGACTGGTTGGCCACCCCTGCCCTTAAGAATGTTTTGAAAAGTCAGTTTAACTTTAAAATGTACTGCACCATTTTAGAATTTGACCATGAATAGCAAATACAGGTACAACAGACACAGAAGCGGGAGCATCTTCACTACTCACTAGTTCAACACGATGACTAACAAACTGACGGACCGGTACAATTTACTGATTTACTGATGTCCTAAAATAGTGGCAGATGCTCCATTACTCAGACACTGTCATCTCTCCACATGTTGTAAGGGATTTGTTTGTTTGAACAAGTTATTTGTGAATGAGGCAAAACAATTGAGCTCCATTAAACTCCCTGCCCAAAAAAAAAAAAAATAAATAAATAAAAAAATCATCATCATCGTCGGCGGTCACTCGGGACGAGTCTTTTTCTCAGGGTCGTCTACTTGTGGGTCCGCAGGTGGGCGTAGAGGCCGATCCGGGATCCACATATTTTTGTGCAGTGTGGGCAGGGAAAAGTGGTGGTGGGTTGTGGTCGTGCTGGAGCCTGTTTTTGTCTTTCCTTACGGAGTTGTCGTTTGGTTTCTGCGACACGGCGGAGTTCCTTTTCATGATGTGCTGCACCTTCTTGCACCGCTGCCCTCCAGCAGTTCCTGTTCAAGGCAATGCGCTCCCAGTCCTGAGATGTTATTTGGAATTTCTTGAGATTGGTCATGAGGTTGTCCTTAAAACGTTTTTTTTTGCCTGCCCGGGGCTCGCAGACCTCTCTCCAGCCGGGAGTATAACATCTGTTTGGGGAGGCGGGTGTCAGCCATGCGGATGAGATGTCCTGTCCATCGGAGTTGGTGCTGCATTATTAAAGTGGTGATGCTCAGTATCCTGGCTTCCTCCAGAACGCTGATGTTTGTGCGTCTGTACTCCCATTTGATCCTGAGTATTTTCCTCATGGTTCTCTGGTGGTGTTGTTCAAAAGCTCTTAGGTGCCTGCTGTAGGTTGTCCATGATTCTGCCCCATAAAGTAAGGTGGGGAGAACCACAGCTTTGTAAACCAGGAGCTTGGTGTCAGCCCGGAGGTCTCTGTCTTCAAAGACTCTTTTCCGGAGTCTGGCATATGCTCCACTGGCACCGCTCAGGCGATGGTTGACCTCAGAGTCAATGTCCGCTTTGGAGGAGAGAAGGCAGCCGAGGTGGGGGAAGTGGTGAACATATTCAGGTGCAGTGTTGTCCACATTTATGATGGGCGGAGTAGATGGCTGGTTGGGTGGGGGTTGACGTAGAACCTGGGTCTTCTTGATGTTCACGGTCAGGCCCAGGGCTCTGTATGCCTTAGCGAAGGAGTTCAGGATGCCCTGGAGGTCTTCTGCAGACTGTGCTGCAATGGCATTATCTGCATACTGGAGCTCCACAACCGTGGTGGTTCTGATCTTGGTTTTGGCTTTGAACCTGTTAAGGTTGAAGAGCCTGCCATCAGTTCTGTACCAAATTGGGATTCCGTGTGGTAGTTCTTCGTTGATGTGGTGGAGTATGGAGGCAATGAAGACAGAGAACAGGGTGGGTGCAATGATGCATCCCTGTTTGACCCCTGTCTCTACAGTGAAAGGCTCAGTCAAGGAGCTGTTGTTGAGCACTGTGGCTGTCATTCCGTCACGTAATAAACGCAGTATTCTGACGTATTTATCCGGGCAACCATACCTCAGAAGGATGCTTCATAGGGCCTGGCGATCCACCGAGTCAAAGGCCTTTGTCAGGTCTATGAAAGCCATGAGCAAAGGCTGTTTATGCTCACGGCATTTCTCCTGGAGTGGGCGTGCTGTAAAAATCATGTCTGCAGTGCCTCTAGCTGGGCGAAAACCGCACTGCAATTCTGGGAGAACTTCCTCAGACAGTGGCAGTAGGCGGTTGGCAAGAACACGAGCAAGTACTTTGCCAACTGTTGAAAGGAGTGAGATGGCCCTATAGTTCCCACATTCCGCTTTGTACCCTTTCTTGAAAATGGTCAATATCAGAGCATCCCTGTGCTCCGAGGGGAGTACTTCTTTTACCCAGACCTTCAGAAAGAGGGAATGGAGGTGGCGCTGGAGCTCTAGTCCACCTTCCTTTAGGACCTCAGCTGGGATCCCATCTGGCCCAGAGGCCTTATTGTTCTTCAGGCTCCTGATGGCATCTTGGACCTCTGCTACAGTGGGAGGTTCACCCATGTCTTCCCTGATGGGACTCTGATGTGACTGAGGAAATCTGACTGAGTTGTGCTGTCACGGTTGAGGAGTTCCTGAAAGTGCTCTCTCCACCGGTTGTTTATGGACTCATTGTCCTTCAACAGCTCCTGCCCGTCTTTAGAGCGCAGGGGGTGTTGGCCGTGATGGCTTGGGCCGTAGACACCCTTGGTAGCACTGAAAAAGCCTCTGGTGTCACCAGAGTCTGCCAAACTCTGGATTTCCAGTGCCCTTTCTGTCCACCAGGAGTTTTTAATCTGTCTCACCCGGCTCTGGACGTCAGCCTTGGCTCTGGAGTGAGCCTGTCTCTTTGCTGTGCAGGTGATGTCATTTTGCCAGACACGAAAGGTTTCCCTTTTCTTGGAGATGAGCTGTTCTATCTCTGTGTCGTTCTCATCAAACCAGTCCTGATGCTTTCTGGCCTTGTACCCGAGAGTGGCACTGCAGGTGTCGAGGATGGAAGACTTGAGCAGGCTCCAGTGTTCTTCAATGTCCTCAGGGTATTCCTGATTGAGGCTTTCTCCAAGAGAGGCCTGAAACAGCTGCAGGGCGGCAGTTTCGTTCAGGCTCTCAAGGTTTAGTATCTGCCGGCTCAGCTTCTTTTGCAGTCTCCTCTTCCTCTTGAGTCTGATGGACATCGTGGATCGTATCAGGCGGTGATCTGTCCAGCAGGCCTCTGAATCCATCATGGCTTTTGTGATGCTCACGTCGCGCTGATCCCTGGTTCTGACTATGACATAGTCAATAAGATGCCATTGTTTAGAGCGAGGGTGTCTCCATGAGCCCTTGAGTTTGTTCTTTTGGCGAAAGATGGTATTGGTGATGATAAGGTCGTATTGAGCACATTTGCTAAGAAGCAAAACCCCGTTGGAGTTGATGTTTCCAATGCCTTCCTTTCCAATGGTGCCCTTCCAGAGGTGGTGGTCGCGGCCCACTCTGGCATTGAAATCTCCCAATATAATAATCTTGTCCTCCTTGGGGATTTTTGACAATACCTCATCCAGACAGGCATAGAAGTCCTCTTTTTTTGTCCTCATCGGAAATGAGGGTAGGTGCATAAGCACTAAGAACTGTTGCCGTCTGGTTGTGTGCCAGCACCAGACGGAGTGTCATCAGGCGCTCACTGATTCCCACAGGGAGTTCAGAGAGCTGACTGATCAGTTGGTTCTTGATGGCAAAACCAACCCCATGGATCCTAGGCTCATCTGTGGCCTTTCCTTTCCAGAAGAAAGTGTATCCACCCTTTTCCTCCTTCAGATGACCTTCCTCTGCCCGTCGGGTTTCTAAAAGAGCAGCTATGGCAATCTGGCATCTTCTCAGTTCCCTGGCAATGATGGCGGTTCTCCTCTCCGGCCTATCACTGGTTACTGTCCATTAGTGTGCGCACATTCCATGCTCCAAAATTCATGTTTCTGTGTTTTCGACCGCATATTGGTGATCCCTCTGAACGCGGAAAAATTGAGCTCCATCAAACTCCCTGCCCAAAAAAAAAAAAAAAAAAAAATGCAATACAGCTAACTCTTATTTGAGCAAAGCTGTGCTCTCCTCCCTTTTCTCATGCTAAATGAATGTTTGGACTGTTATCCTGCCTATCAGAAATAATTTTGGTAAAAAGTATATCGGCTTGATCCGTTTAACAAATGGTCGCGGCGGTGTAAAATTAAAATGTGTTTTTGCTGTAAAGAGGTAGTGTACACAAAGAAGAAATTCTGCCTACCTTGTCCAATTTGTCCACTGTTGAACAGATAGTACGGAACATATCACCTGGAACACCGCACACAGCAAACATCCCATCAAGGATGCGTCTGTCATTGACCTTAAACACAGATGTCCTTTTTTAATTACTTTTAAGTACAAATGATATTTAAAGATCTGTGTGATGTTACCTTGATACGGAAGTCCCCAAGGTCCAACTCACTGAGGATTTCATGGACAATCCTCAAGCACTCAGCATCTGGAACCATGCTGTCATACTGGCCAGCAATGTCAAAATCCTACAACGCAGAGAATTAATAATGAAATGCATCTGTTATGAATTGACAACCATCTAAAAACATTTAAGACCAACAAAGCAACAACAAAATTACGAGAGGGATGCCTGCTCCACTAGCAAATACTACTAACTAAAGAATAATACCGTAATTTTCGGACTAAAAGTCGCTCCGGAATATAGGTCGCATTAGCCATAAAATGCACAATAACGTGAAAAAAAAACATATAAAAGTCGCTCCGGAGTACAAGTCGCATTTTGGGGGAAATTTATTCGACAAAATCCAACACCAAGAACAGACATGAACGAGCAACAACAGGCTGAACGATAGGTATGCTAACGTGACATAAACACAAACGAAGAGCTGAGAACGGGCCTGACGTAACATTCAGAGTTATTCAAATAACTATTACATGAATAACACGTTTATAAAACCACTACCAGCTCAGTGGCCTAGTAGTAGAGTGTCCGCCCTGAGACTGTAAGGTTGTGGGTTCAAACCCCGGCCAGGTCATACCGAAGACTATAAAAATGAGACCCATTGCCACCCTGCTCGGCACTCAGCATTAAGGGTTGGAACTGGGGGGTTAGATCACCAAATGATTCCCGAGCGCGGCACCGCTGCTGCTCACTGCTCTCCTCTCCCCCAGGGGATCGATCAAAATCACAAGGGGATGGGTTAAGTGCAGAGGACAAATTTCACCACACCCAGATGTGTGTGTGACGATGATCATTGGGACTTTGGGACTAACTTTATCTGTGTCACTCCAATTCATTAAATCTATCGATCGTCCTTTATGGATAAACGATGCCGTGTATGCGCCGCTGACGTCTAAATATTCTAAATATTCCACAGACCCATATAACGATATATAAAGTATGTATCAAATAACTATCATATAAACAACATTATCAAACCATCTGTGTCACTCCAAATCATTAAATCCATCGATCAAATTCCTCGCCCTTTGTCAACAATGCCGCGCGTGCGCCCCGACGTCAGCCTCGTCGTTATTCCACAGATCTAGTATATAACTATATTATAGCGTTTACAAAGTACAAGGAAAGACATGGGTTTGGTAAATGTCTCTTTATTTAACAAAACAAGAGTTCAACGAGACAACAAGTACTGAACTGTAACGATAAAAACATATACAAGTTGCTATACAAAATAAAATATATCAAATAACTATAACAAATAGTTCACCACCATGCGGCCCCAAGCACCGGCGTGGCCTTCCGGGTGTGTGGCAGCGTGGACTTCCATCCCCGGAGGTGACACTTCCAGCCACGGAGGTGGACGAGAGCTCCATAGAATAGGACCGGGCGTGCGTAAAATCCCTGTCCGAGCCCCATCCACCGTCACCGGACAGCCACCCGGCCGAGCGCCGGCCCCAGACTTCCATCCACGGAGGTGAAAGAGAGCTCCGTAGAGTAGGACCGGGTGTGCGTAAAAGCCATGTCCGAGCCCCATCCAACGTCCCTGGACAGCCACCCGGCCGAGCGCCGGCCCCCGACTTCAATCCACGGAGGTGAAAGAAAGCTCCGTAGAGTAGGACCGGGCATGCGTAAAAGCCATAATAGTTTTTCAAATCTTCTGAGTCACTCCAAATCATTAAATCCCTCAAACTCTTCGTCCTCTGTGTCACTTACAAACAAAGCCGCTAATGATGCCGGTAGTACGTGGGGCTCTTTGTCATCCCGTGATCGAATCTTTGTCCTTTATGTAAACAACCGCCGCGCCGCGCCGCGCCACGCCACGCCACGCCACTGACTTCACTTGAAATTCAAATTACAGTAATCCCTTGCTACATTGCGGTTCGTTTATCGCATTTTAACTTTTCTTTTTTTTTATTTTGAAAATTTGTGAAAAAATTCACATAAGTCGCTCTTCAATATAAGTCGCCCCCCCACCCAAACTATGAAAAAAAATACGACTTATAGTCCGAAAATTATGGTGTGTGTGCGTGTGTGTGTATATATGTGTGTGTGTGTGTGTGTATGTATATATATATATATATATATATATATATATATATATATATATATATAATACACCGTAATTTCCGGTGTATAAGCCGCGACCTTTTTCCAAAATTTTGAACCCTGCGGCTTATACTCATGTACGTCTTATATAAGATTTTTTCCGTGATTTTTGTGATGACTTGATCACTTTTACTCTTAACACTATTATATACAGTAAAAGCTACAAAACAAACTGACAAATAACTCGTTTTCAAATGAGACGAGTAAAAACTGGTCAAATATTTTAAAAAAAGATATTAAAAGTGAAGACAATTTGCAATTCTAGTAATGACACGAATTCGATGCACAATTTGTCTTCGTGGGCCACATAGAATGATGTGGCGGGCCGTATCTGGCCCTCGGGCCTTGAGTTTGACACCTGTCCTCTAAACCCTTTCTCTTACTCTGCCATGTGACTCAGAGATTACACAAATCAGTGGTGCTGTTTGGACCATCTGCATTGTATTAAAACCCAATCAATCAGCATTTAAATTCAATTCTTCTGACATTTTGCTCACCAAAAACAAGTTGTAATGAATGTAAACTTTTAATGCATTTTATTCAGAAGGTTACTTTGAACCCTGAGGCTTAAATGGCGGCGCGGCGTACTTATGGATTTTTACGGCCTCCGGCCTCCAGGGGGCGCTCTAGCGGAAGCAAGAGCGAGACAGGCGAAGAAGAGATAATGCGCCGAAGAAGACATGCTAGTTTGTGTTTACAACATTTCGCGCATCACGCAGAACGCGATCAAGACGGACATTACTGAAAGGAAGCTTTTATACACAAACCGTCATTATGGGGGACAAAAGAAATGCATATGATGCCGCTTTTAAGCTAAAGGCAGTTGATGTTGATGACATTGTGTTGCAGCACCCTTTTCTTTATTTCGTGGTCCCGTTTACTCTGGAGCTATACGTGTCGCTCGCTAGTTTAATGTAATTTAGCGCTTCATGCATGAATAAGATTAACATGAGCAGACCCTCATCATGGAAAATGCTAGAAGAAATGGATAAAAACGACGACGAAAGAGATAGTGTGTGGCGAAGGATATCTAATGCTATTCCAATCGGAAATTGATGAGGAAGACTTCGACGGTTTCAGTGCACAGGAGGAAGATGAAGACGATGAAGCTCTTTTTTTTTTACTTTTACTTTAACCAGCCCTGTTAGTGCTGTGCTACTGTGTTGCTGCTGTGTTACCGCCGCGTCTCAGTGACTTTTACCGGTATTTATTTAATCAAACCCTATCAGTGCTGTGTTACTTCCGTGTTGCTGCGGTATTACTGCCGCGTCACAGGCAGTGTTTGGAAAGAAATGTTAAGGTATGTTATTAAAACTTTAAAAAATCTTTCTGTGTCCAGTATTTCTTTGTTAATAACTCGCGTGCACACTTCCGTGTTGCTGCGGTACTACTGCTGCGTCACAGGTAATGTTTAGAAAGACATGTTAAAGCATGTTATTCAAACTTCAAAAAGGCTTTCTGTGTATTGTCTATATATATATATATATATATATATATATATATATATATATATATATATATATATACTATATATATATATATATATATTCATTCATTAGGGGTGATGAGCTTTTCTCAGCTTTCTCAGTATTTTTTGCCACCTTTCCCAACTTCTTCTGAACGTGTTGCAGCCATGAAATTCTA
This sequence comes from Syngnathus scovelli, assembly GCF_024217435.2. Classification (NCBI taxonomy): domain Eukaryota; kingdom Metazoa; phylum Chordata; class Actinopteri; order Syngnathiformes; family Syngnathidae; genus Syngnathus; species Syngnathus scovelli. Next base: position 2,497,076 of record NC_090847.1, on the reverse strand, counting down.
AGTTAATAATTATTCGAAAAATAAAATAAAGTTCATGAGTTTGAGCATTAAATATGTTGTCTTCGTAGTGTATTCAATTGAATATAGGTTGAAAAGGATTTTAAAATCATTGTATTTTGTTTTTATTTACATTTTACACAATTTCCCAACTTCAACCGAATCCGGTTTGTAAATGACTCGTCTACAAGTGAAGAAAACCCAATCGCAAATTCACATTATAGCGGTGTAAAAACACTTAGTTCTCCGCGTAACTAAGGAGAAATGATGTGACGAAAGCAGCGCCAAAATGTTGAAGAAAATAAGGTGGATGTCGCATCAGTGCTGCCAGTTAGTCAGGTTTACAGAGGCAAGCTGATTTCCGTAAGATGCCATCGCGGCGGGCGGGCAAATGCTCGCGAGTCGCCGAGGCTAACGTTGCCCCCCCCATATAAACAACATTTTCTCAACGGATTTACACGATTCACGGAAATGATACTTTCGACGGAAAAAAAACACGGAAATCCGGGTTTCTGCGGAAAATTCTCATCCCATTTCTTTGGGTTGACAGTCATAATGGGCCTCCAAAAGAAGCTAAGACTACAACGCGGCCCGCGAAAAAAATGAGTTTGACACCCCTGCCCTATACAGTCCTCATGCTCCCCAACAGAAACGTAGCAACAATCTGGAGAAAAGTGGGTCGAAGATCGGCCAGGATAACCGGCAGCCTAGGAGAAGTTATGATGCAAACTTCAAGATGATGGTGATAAATGAGGTAGAGTCTTCAAACAATTGCAAAGCGGCTGTGAAATATGGTGTTACAGAGTGTAATGTACGGATATGGAGAGCTCAAAAAGATCGCCTAAAAAATGCTCACAATCAGAGAAAAGCTTTCCGTGGTCCTTAGAGCACGACAGGATCATTTGTTTCAGATGTACTGTAATTATTTTCTGTATAAAAATTAAATTTGGTCTTCAAAAAGTCTTTTTTTCAAACTTGAGTCTTGAAAAAGAGGGGGTCATCTTATAATCAGGATTGTCTTATATTCGGGCCAATATGGTATTTTAAATGGACTTACGCTATTAAACGAAGTCAATATCAATTTAAACAAAAATATTGATTCGGTGGCTACTTCAAATAATTTAAACCCCAAACAAAATGTTTTCCAACGTCCTCTCAGTAAATTTTAGACTTGGTGGATTAACACTTGACACAAAAGCATTTATGTTTTATACCTATTGTAGTCATTTAAAATGTGACGCTGTAGCCTACACCAACACTCATTAAAATACTATTTTAAAACAAACTGAGTTCTGATCAGCCAACAAAAAAAAAAAGTAATGCTCTGCATCCCCGGTATTATAAAGAATAGCGCCATTTGCAAAAAAAAAAAAAAAAAACGTAGTGCTATGCATAAAGTTTGCTCTGATGTGAATGCTCATCCGCGGTGTGTGGGACTCGAACTCAGTGTCTGCTCACAAGACAGGAGAGTGTACCATTACACCAGGCATGTCAAACATACAGCCCGCGGATCATTTAATCCGGCCCGGCATAAATTTCTGAGTATGTCAAAAAAAGAAGCGAGTCTCTAGCTCATTTCTATCAAAAGTTATGTTTTTTTTTAAAATAAATACAAACCAAGTGCTCCCTCCGGCCACAGGAGGGCAGTAAATGTGTAAAAGAGCTCACGTCCAGCGGCATTGACACGAGTTAGTACTAAAACCAAACCGTCAATCTTGCTTCACAATTCACCACAAGTTATCGGTCAACACACCCTTCCCGAAATGGCACTGTCAAGAAAAAGAAAAGTGGACACGGAGTGCAGAGTTTAAGGAAAAATGGACTGAGCATTATTTATTCACAGAAGTTACTCTGCGCATTTCTCTTGTCTCACAGCTGTTCGTCCGGAGGCACCGGACCGTCCCGATAATGATTTGAAAAAATATAAAGACAAAATAACAGATTTTCTGCGAGAGTTTGAGCAGAGCTTTCAGGTATTCAGTGAACCTGAGAACAAATTTGGCTTTTTTCGCTCGCCATTTACAGTGAAGCCTTCTGATATGCCAGCTGACATTCAACTCGAACTTATTGACTTGCAGTGCGATTCCGCTATGAAGGATAAATTTGGGTCCGTGGGATTGGATACGTTTTATCAATATCTCGTGCCAGGTTACCCCAAATTAACAGCCATGGCTGCAAACGTTCTATCCATGTTTGGGACTACTTATCATTGAGAACAGGTTTTCTCCGTAATGAACAATAATAAAACAAAGCAGAGCTCAAGGTTAACAAATAAACACTTGAATGATATTGTTAAATGTGTTGCTACTCAGGATTTGACACCCAATATTGATACACTTGTGAAGGCAAAAAGATTCCAAGTTTCAGGAGCCAGCAGCAGCAAGTAGACTGCAGGAGTGCAGTGAAAGAGAAAAAAAGTGTGATGACACGAAATTTGTTTGCACTCATTAATACAGATCATTAAAAATAAGATTAATCTGGTTAATATTGTGCAGTATATTCTCAGCTTCAGTAGGCCCAGCCTAGTAGTTTGATCGGATGTAGTATAAGCATGCACTGCTATAACTTTTATTTATTTATTTATTTTTTTTTTTTATTTTTTTTTTTTTTTTATTTCAAAGCAGTACGACAATTAAGGCGAGAATATTTTTTTCACATCTCCCACTTGAGTTTGTTAAGTGTGGTGAGTTGGTTCAGGTGTAAAACCGCATTCACTTCATTGTTAAAATAAACCAGTGAACCATGAAATCATTTTTTTTCATTGTTTGTGAAAAAAATGTGTTGTGCTTAGAAAAGATTCCTTGTCATCCGTGATTATAATATGTAGGGTAGGCTACAAATGTAGACTGATAGTACTGAAAAACAAAGCAAACTATTTGGAGTTGACATTCTTTTACTGATCCGGCCACCTTAGAACAGAAAGCCCCAGAGCCAAACTGAGTTTGACATGCCTGCACTACACCATGAGGAATCCCACGGACAGAGAAAGTTATTGACATAAATTATACTGTTTTTAAAAAAAGCGGTAGCATTCAAAAAGATATTCTTCTAGAAATGATAAAACGTCCATAATCTGGGTCAGAAGATTCTCTCACAACGTAAAGCTTTTCGAATTACTACGGCTTCGATGTCGATCAGATTTTGAATGAACGGCCAATCCTTGATTAAGCACTTTCTTTGAGTGAGAGGAGACTGGTTGAAACTCTGGGTCTCTTATGTTCACAGAGTAAGTTACCGCAGTAACTGACCCAGAGTTTAAGTTCCCTCTCTTTCTAGAACGGCTAGCTCAGAGTTTCCCTCATTTCAGGGTTAACTTAGTTTTCTCATAACCCGCTTTCTGGAATACCGCTCAGGTTAACCCGCTAGCAGAAAAACATAAAAAAAAGAAACATTCATTTTCTGGAGCCCATAGGTAGCGCTACCACTAAAAAATAAGTTGTCTTCAGACTGGGACTATCATCAAATGTGTACAATTTGAAGATAGGATCATCTGAGTTAAGTTGCAGCAGGTTTTATTGTCATGGTGCATCACCAGACTTTGCAGCACCGTAATAGCCACGCCCTTTAGTGAAAAGTCACCAATTTCGACGTAGGGCATACTCAATCAACATCTTGAGTTGTTCTTCTTTTTGAGATGGATTTCTTCAATGGTTCGGTGCAGTACATCAAAGTGTACTATGTGGCGCTATAAGCATAAGTGGCACTTTAAAGTATAGAAGAATTACTCATTTCGATGTCTTCAGGTCACGACTATATTCATGTGCCTTTTCAGATATTCTGGCTCATGTGCTGGGTTGTTGAGATTTTCGTGTGTCAAAGAAAATATGAAATTCAACATTTTCTGACCCGCTGTTGTCATTTTGAAAACTACATTTTTTCACAGTTGTTTTCTCAGGTCTAAAGATGGTACAACCCATCGGATTGGATCCTTTAGGATATAGGTGTCAAGCTCTGGCCCGCAGTGTAATTATATTTGGCCCGCGAGGCAATTTCAAATTAACATTAGAGCTGGCCCGCTGGTATTATACGGCGGCAGCGCTGTAACACCACATTCATCGCTTGTACTACAAATCCCATAATGCTCTGCTGTTGCTTTGGCGCCCACACGTCCGTTCATGACTCCGCCTCATGCCCATATAAGTAGAATCCGTGTTCATTTTTTTTCCCAGAATGCACCTGAAATTTTCAAGATGGCGCTGCCTAGATTCGATACTATTGGCTTCCGAGCAGCAGTCCACAAACCAATGGGTGACGTCACGGATGTTACGTTCATTTCTTATATACAGTCTATGTGCACACCCCGCATCTCCGTGTCTTTGTTGCTTTGATCAAGATGGCGGCGCGTGCACACGCAGCGGCCACTCTCTGTCCCGTCAGTACGGTGATTTGTTCGTCTTATGAGTGTTCGTCCGACAGTCTTGTGTGTTCGTCTCGTCCGTGCTACAAGTACAGCAGGCAGGTTCTGCTTGACATCGGCAGAAGTGGGTTTTGCGGCGTTCTGGACTTTGAAGCGTCGACATTAAAGGCGCTCGGACTGCTACGTCCTGAAACGTCGCCGACCTCACCCGCTATTCCTCCCCCGGTTGGGAGCCGTCGGAAACGGTGTGCGAGGAGGCAAAAGAGGGGCAAGCGCGGAGGCGTCCGGGCCAGGCTGGCGGCCAACCCAGCGCGACCCGCGGTGCCCTCCATTCTTCTGGCGAATGTTCGATCGCTGGACAACAAAATGGATTACGTTCGCCTGCTGAGGTCTACGAACCGGACGGTGCGGAACTGCTGTGTGCTCGTGTTCACCGAGACCTGGTTGAGTGACAACATTCCGGACTCTGCAGTGCATCTGGAGCGGCTAGCGTGCTATCGGGCGGACCGTGCCATTGTACGAGGGGGAAAGTCGCGTGGAGGTGGAATATGCGTCTACATCCGAGAAGAATGGTGCCGGGACTCTGTGGTGGTATGTAAGCACTGCTCGCCGCTTGTGGAGTTTGTGATCATTAAGTGCCGTCCTTTTTATCTGCCGAGGGAATTTACCGCGATTCTGCTAGTCGCGGTATACATCCCGCCTTCCAACATCGAAGGAGACAGGATCGCGGCGCTTGGTGAACTGTACCAGGCTGTCAGTGAACAGCAAACAGCGCACCCTGACGGTTTCACCATCTTCGCTGGAGACTTCAATCATGCCAACCTGAAGTCTGTTTTCCCGAGGCTTCACCAGCATGTTCCCTTTCCGACACGTGGAGACAGCTTCCTGGACCTAGTCTACTCGGCGCAAAAGGGAGCTTTCAAAGCCACCCCCCTCCCCCATCTGGGGCTTTCTGACCATCTCACCGTTTTGCTTTTGCCCGCATACAGACAATTGGTAAAGGCATCCAGGCCGGTTCGGAGGCAGGTTCGAGTGTGGCCTGAGGGTGCCTCCGATGCACTTCGTGACTGCTTCGACACCACTGACTGGGACTTATTTAAGCAGGCAGCCACCTACAACGATTGGACGGACATAGAGGAGTATACTGACTCTGTTACCTCTTACATCACAAAGTGCATCGATGATGTGACTTGCTCGAAATCCGTCGTCACTCGAGCGAACTGGAAGCCGTGGCTGACGGGGGCTGTCCTCAGACTGTTGAGGGCCAGGGACAAGGCTTTCAGAGCGGGGGATGAGGCTGGCTTGAGGACAGCGAGGGCCGACCTGTCCCGAGGCATCAAAGAAGCGAAGAAGGCGTTCTCTTGCAAGGTCTCCACCCACTTCAAGGACAGCAAGGACGCACGTAGCCTTTGGCGGGGCATTCAGACCATCACGGACTACAAGCCCGCGCCGAGGAGCTGTGAGGGCGACGTCCGTCTGCTGAACGATCTGAACCGCTTCTTTGCTCGCTTCGACGCCCAGAACAGCACTTGCCCACTGAAGTCCACTCCCCCCCCACACGAGCAGCCCCTGCGCCTCTCTGCCGACGGTGTGAGGAGGGCGCTTGCCGCTATTGACACCCGTAAGGCGGCGGGCCCTGACAACATCCCGGGTCGAGCGCTGAAGGACTGTGCTGGGAGCTGTCGGGTGTCTTCACGGACATCTTTAACGTTTCCCTGCAGCAGGCCATCGTCCCCTCGTGTTTCAAGGCTGCCACCATCGTTCCTGTGCCAAAGAAACCTGCACCGTCCTGCTTCAATGACTATCGCCCTGTGGCACTGACGCCCATCATCATGAAGTGCTTTGAGCGGCTGGTCATGGAGCACATCAAGTCCGTTCTCCCCCCCACCATTGACCCTTTCCAGTTTGCGTACCGTGCCAAGCGGTCCTCTGAGGATGCCATCTGCTCTGCCCTCCACTCGGCCCTCACCCACCTGGAGAGAAAGGACTCATATGTGAGGTTGCTGTTTGTGGACTTCAGCTCTGCCTTCAACACCATTGAGCCGCAGCGACTCATCTGCAAACTCGACGAGCTGGGCCTCAGTACCTCCCTCTGCAACTGGATACTGGACTTCCTCTGTCAGAGGCCTCAGGTGGTGCGTGTTGGCGACAAAATCTCCGCCAGCATCACGCTGAGCACGGGAGCCCCCCAGGGCTGCGTGCTCAGTCCATTGCTCTTCACCCTGCTGAGGCATGACTGCACTGCGACCTACAGCGACAACCGCATAGTGAAGTTTGCTGACGACACGACTCTGGTGGGTCTCATCACGAAGGGCGACGAGACTCGGTACAGGTCGGAAGTTGACCTTCTGACCACGTGGTGCAGGGACAACAACCTCCTGCTGAACGTCAATAAGACCAAGGAAATGATTGTTGACTTCCGGAAGGGTCACACAACACACCTGCCGCTGATCATCGACGGTGCTGTGGTGGAGAGGGTGAGCTGCACCAAGTTCCTGGGGGTGCACATCAGTGAGGACCTCTCCTGGTCCGAAAACACCTCGTCACTGGCAAAGAAAGCTCAGCGCCGCTTGTACTTCCTGCGGAAGCTCAGGCGTGCATGTGCTCCTCAGGCAGTCCTGTCTACATTTTACCGTGGCACCATTGAGAGCGTCCTCACCAGTTGCATCGCTGTCTGGGGTGGTAACTGCACTGAACAGAACTTGAAGGCCCTGCAGCGCATAGTGAATACGGCTGGTAAGATTATTGGTGCTTCGCTACCCTCCCTGAAGGACATTTACACCTCCCATGTCGCCCGCAAGGCAACCTCGATTGCCAGAGATGTGAGTCACCCGGCTCACTCTTTGTTTGACCTTCTGCCCTCTGGGAAGAGGTACAGGAGCCTGCGCTCCCGCACCACCAGACTCGCCAACAGCTTCTTTCTCCAGGCTGTTAGGGCCCTGAACTCGCTACCCCCTTCTGCGTAGCGTGCGGCACTGTTGCGCTATTTTCGGGAATGTCTGCTGTACGCGCACTTGCTCCTTTTTTTTTTTTGCTCCTCCTATTTATTTATTTATTTATTTATTTATTTATTTATTGTTGTGTTATTTATTCATTATTTATTCAGCACGCTTTTGTTATACTTGTTTACTTGTTTGTCTGTTGTGAGCCATGTCTTGTCACCGTGGGATAGGGGGGAACGAAATTTCGGTTTCTTTGTGTGTCTTTGGCATGTGGAGAAATTGACAATAAAGCTGACTTTGACTTTGACTTTGACTCTCCCCCACACTGCGACCTCAAACGACAGCTGTCACTGTGTTACCCTACCAACAAATGGCGAAAAGAAAGGCAGAAAATAGAAATTTTCTGGACAGGTGGGAGACAGAATATCTGTTTACATGTATACAAGACAGACCTGTTTGTCTTGTTTGAGGAGCCAACGTGTCAGTAATTAAGGAGTACAATATTAGACGACACTATGAAACCAAACACCAGGACGAATATAAGGACCTGGACACGGCTTAAAGGAGCCAGAAAGTAAAGGAGATCAAAAGAGCTTTGGTTCACAGAAAATGTTCACAAAAGCCACAACACAAAGTGAGGCTGCTGTAAAGGCAAGTTATATCGTGGCACAAGAAATCGCCAAATCAGCCCGAATGAGGGAGAGTTTGTAAAAAAGTGCATGATGAAGGTTTGTGACCAAGTGTACCCAGAGAAAAAGCAAGCCTTTGCAAACGTAAGCCTGAGCAGAAACACAATAGCTGACCGCACATGCGAGTTTGCCACCAATCTGCATGTCCAGTTGATGGAGAAGGGAAAAGATTTTGTTTCTTTTTCCCTTCCTGTGGATAAGAGCACTGACGCGTCTGATACTGCGCAGCTGTCTGTCTTCGTCCGCGGCGTGGACTCAAATCTGTGTGTTACGGAGGAGCTTTTGGGATTTAAACCAATGCATGGCACAACCACAGGGAAAGAAATCTTTGAGGAGGTTTGCAAATGTGTAACTGAAATAACCTTCCGTGGAATAAACTTGTGGGATTAACCACTGATGGTGCGCCAGCCATGAGTGGTAAAAGGAATGGACTGGTGGGCAGGATTTGTGAAAAGATGCGCGAAGAGAACTGTGCAGGTGAATTATCTGTTTATCACTGCATCTTACGTCAAGAATCCCTGTGTGGTAAAGCGCTGAAGATGGAGGATGTTATGTCCACAGTAACACAAGTTGTTAACTTCATGAGAGCCAAAGGTCTCAATCACCGCCAGTTTAAGTCTTTTCTGGAAGGGTGTGATTCAGAATACACAGATGTGCCGTATCACACAGAGGTGAGATGGCTAAGCCGCGGAAAAGTGCTGAACAGATTTTTCGAACTGCGTGAAGAAATATGCCAGTTTCTGGAAAGCAAAGGGAAGGACACAGCAGAGCTCCGGGAGCAAACGTTTCTGTGTGAGCTGGCCTTTCTGTGTGACATCTCAAGCCACCTCGATGTGCTGAACCTGCAGCTGCAGGGTCGGGGACGCATCATCACAGATATGTATGCGTCAGTGAGAGCTTTTAAAATGAAGATGTGCCTGTGGGAGAATCAGATGCTACAAGCAAATTTTGGCCATTTCCCCTGCTGCCAAACCATAAAAATGCAGATCTCTATCGCCATGTGCGCACAGTTTGCTGAAAAACTCAGTGCGCTCGGCGCTGAGTTTAGCCAGCGGTTTGGCGACTTTGATGTCCAGAAACTTAGATTTGAACTGCTTAGTAATCCCTTCGCAGTTGATGTGGAAAAAGCACCAACCAAATGGAGTTGATTGAACTCCAGTGTGATGAAACACTGAAGTCAAAGTTTGATGCTGTTGGGGCCGCACAGTTTCCACAGTTCATCGCTGACACGATGCCTCAGCTTCGCACTGAAGTTGCTCAATTGCTCTCCATGTTTGGTAGCACTTACCTACGTATGTGAGCAACTTTTTTCCTCAATGAAGATGACGAAAACTTCTCACAGGAAACGTCTGACTGACGGAACACCTTTGTTCGATAATGACGGTTTCCTCAGCTCAAACCCTAAGCCCCGACATTGATGAACTGGCATCCAAGAAAAGATGCCAGGTGTCTGGCTTGGCCGCATCAGAGTAGATCAGTGTGTCGCAAAATGAGCAGTAAATAAATTTTCTATGCACTTTTTCTTGCTACTCCAAGGCCTGAATGGTTGATTTATTCATAGTTATGTTATTTTATTTTCAAATTTATTAGC